>NC_045146.1:4141971-4221971 GCF_008831285.2 Nymphaea colorata
TCATAAGTCCACGCAAAGGCTTCTTGATGCTTTTTGAGGAAGTCTATCAACTCTTTTCTTTCTTCTGCTGAGAGAGACTTGTTCCAATTTGCAAAATCTTTGGACTCTCTTCCGTGCCATGTTAATTTCCTCAATCGGATCATTAATCAAGGTGACGGTTGATCTTGCTTTCTCATTTGGATGAACTCTGGACATTCGGCCTCAGTGAGTTCTGGATTTATCTCCTTAAAAGCTTTTGATGTTTGATCCTCAATGCCATCCTAAAGATTGTAAAGAAGTTAGATGAAATTTGAGACATTGTATATGGAAGTAATTTGTATTTGTCATTGTATTTTTGAAGGTATTACAAAATGAAGACACTTGGTCTATTTGAGTACAATGACGACAAAATGACAAAATGATGGCGGATTTGTTGATTCAAATTGATGGTGAACATCCGCCTATGGTATTGCGCTTGATGAAAGGTACTGGCTTGAATTCTTCCTCAACATCCACTTTTTCATAGCTTTGGCACCCCAAGGCTTGAGTGCCTCGTTGTCCTGTCAAGGTAACTGGTTCCAAGATTCCATTTTCATGTTTGCCAAGGCCAGTAAATGGCTGGTAGCCATGGCGTATGAGTAAATCCAATCCTTTCTCATTCTGGCAGAATTTCTTGAACAACGGATGACTTTTGTAACTTGTTTCAAGTTTGGTACCCCTTTTCACCCATACCTGTTTCTTTGGTTTTCTGAATGGCCAATCTGCTAAGACTTTGAGATATTTCTTCCTCTTTGCAGACTCGAATACTGGGTACCCTCAATTGTATATGTTGGTTACCGGAATCATTGGGTGTACAAGCCGACTTTCCCTATCCTCTGCATAGATGGTTATAGAATTCCCGTTGTGAGTCCATTTGACACACTGATGTAGAGTGGAGGGAACTGCATTGGTAGCATGGATCCATGGCCTGCCAAGCAACAAGTTGAAGGAGGGTTCTATATCCACCACATGAAATAAAACCCGATGATACGTCTCAGAAATATTCAAATCCAGACATATGCATCCTAGGCATGGTTGTCCTGTCCCGTCATATCCATGGATGAAAATTTTGGATGGAGTATAGTCAGCCTGTCTTATGCCCAACTCACGAGCTGTTTGTTGTGGACAGATGTTCAGGCTTGCTCCACCATCAATTAAAACGTGGGAGACTCTGGTGCCCCTTGTCTCTATTACTATGTGCAAGGCGTCATTGTGCGATGCACCTCCAGTTGGTAGATCTTTATCAGAGAATATGATCGGACTATTTTCACATAATTCAAAAGCCCATTCATTCCCCCTGTTAGGGCTAAACCCTCCCTTCTTGACTTCAGGTAAGGGTCCAATTCATTGAAAATGGATTCTAATGGTTCAGGGTCGCACACTTGTGACTTCTGATCAATCTCTGTCAGATGGTCTTGTTTAACCAGTCCGGTTTGTGCATTGATGGATCCTTTATCATGTTTGAAAAGCAATCCAAAGAAATCCAGGGACGCTGTATCCCTTTTGTTTGTCACCATAATTTGACGACCTGTTGAAAATCTGACCATCGAAACTATTCCTTTGCCATGTTTAGGAAAGGATTCTTGAGAATGTCCGGTTGTTCACTGACCTCTTTGATTATTTCTTTGTCAACTGCATCTTGCACAATATTTTTAAGTACAAGGCAGTCTTCTGTATCATGTCCTGGAGCGCGATGAAATTTGCAGAATTGCTCTTTGTTTTTCCCCATCATTGGTGGGGGGTTGGAGACTTTTGGGAGAAACAAAGTACCTCTTTCGATTAGCATATGCATGACCTCTTCATAACTTTGTTGTAATGGGGTAAATTTTCTATCGTACCCCCATCCAGGATGTTTGTTTTGGGTGCCACTACTACTGCCACTAGCTCTGTCCATTACCCCTTTATTCTTGGATATTCGGACTTTTCTTTCTTGAAGGCTGCAGCGTTGGCCACGATGTTGGCTGGAACATTCTGACTTCTGCTATTCTTTTTTGTATCTTCCCTTACTTTTACCGGGATGACAGCATCAAAAGCTCCATTCTCAATTCCTGCTTCAATGCATTCTGCCCTCTCAGTGAGATCGATGAAAGACTTGATTGGAGCATTGGAAATGAGGCTCCTTAATGGTTGTGTCAAATTGTTTACGATCAATCCCAGTGCATGGGATTGAGAGATTGGGTCTCTCATCTTGTTGCAAGAAGACCTCCACCTCTGAATAAAATCTCTCACCTTTTCACCTGGCCTCTGTTTTAGATAGCATAATGTGGTGATCGTTGGTGCAGTTTCAACGTTTTGAATGAACCTTTTGATGAAAAGGTTGATTAACATGTCAAAATTTTTCAATTCCACTGGGTTGATGTGTTCCCGATACCATTGTGCTGCAATTCCTTCTAGGCTTCTAGGGAAACATCGAAAGAGGACCCTATGATTGTGGCGGAATTTGTAGCATTCAGCAAAGAACATGGCCAAATGTGCCTTTGGGTCTCCATGGCCATCAAATTTGATAAATTTCTTGGGCAAGTTTTTTATGTGTTTGTCATTTTCGAAGCTTTCGTAGAAATCTTCGCAAGTGAAATTCCTCTTGTTCTTGCCTTTAAGTTGTACTGCATTTAACTTTTTTTCAACTTCCTGGATTTTTGTTTTCCAGGATTCTCCCTTCTTCTTTTTCTTGGGAGTTTTCGGTTCATCCTCACTACTAGATTCTGTTGTAGCGTCTTCAGAAGAGTCTGAAATGCTTGATGAGTACTTTCTTGTTTTCTTCCCTTTCTTTTTGGCTTTTTCTGCCTGCGCTTGTTCTTCATTGAACATGATCATGTATTTCCGGAATCTTCTGTATTCCTCAAATTCTGGGTCATTTATTTCCAGCTTGGGAGGTGTTTCTGAGGAGGATTCTTCTCCCCTATCTCCTATAAAAGGTTGATCAAGCTCCATTTCACTCCTTCTCCTGCTTTGGCTTCTGGTTTCAACCATAAAGCGAATGTTCACCTTGCAAGAAGAAAAATTGAAAATGTTAGGATGTGAATTGATGAGAGGTGACAAATTTTGATTACATATTAAAAGAAAGATGAGAATGACAAAACTTGACAAAGTTTAACATAACTTGACAAAACTTGACAAATTTTGGCTTAATGACAATGAACTAGACATGACAATCTAGGACAGAAGGATAGATGGGCGGACTTCATCCCACCATTTTACATATTCGGGACCCATTCCTAGACCAAGGACAAGATACAAGTGAGCAAATGATTCCCAATGTTGCTGGGCATAGGTGTATATCCCGGACCACTCTTCAGTGTCTAGTTCACACTCCACAATGGCTCCTTCTGACTCAATTGGATATGCCTTCCTCTGACGCAGTGAGAATTGCCTGAGGCAACGCTCCAGATGATATTCAATTATGAAAAACGGTCTCAATAGAAGACTTCCTCTGACTGGGTTGTAAGTGTATCTTGACTTGATGACCTCTCGATCAAAGAAGTCCCAAATGATGGTGGAGTCATCAACTTCCTCCATCTTTCTGCGGTAGTGCTCCATACTAGATAACTGACCGTCTGTGTTTTGAAAATGACATGATTGTGGCCCCACATGTTTGTAGAACCATGCTTGCAGTGCAAAGACACATCCTTCTATCGAGTCTGCATCTCCAATTGAAAATTTGGCCAACCCTCTGTAAAGGAATGCCAAGGCTGCCATTGCTATGGAAATGTGACGGACTTGGACATGCCCCCATTTTCTGAAGAGGCGAGCTATGCGGAAATCCATTATGTGTTCTTCATTATTGAAGAAGATAAGACCCACGGTACAAGTCACTATGGAGTTTTTGTACTTGTCTGCAACAGTTCTAGATAGTGACGCAGGGTTGACAAATTGGGAGTATGTTTCACCAAGCTCTTGTAGTTGAAGATATTGATGTCCATCTTTCTCTAGAAAATGCCAACTCCTTTTCCCTGTGAGTTTACGAATCACTTCTAGAGTTTTGACTTGACCTTGGTTTACAAGGAACTGGTCTTCAATTGGACCTCTTGGGTCACCTTTTGGTTCTGGCAAACCCATAATGTTGGAGAACTCATCAAGAGTGATTGTCATTTCACCCCATGGAAACCAGAATGTGTTGGTCCTTGGGTTCCATCTTTCAGCAATTGCATGGATTAGATTGCCATTGATAGGCTGTATGGCAAGACTGACTGCTTCTTCAAGTCCGCAATCCTCTAAGTGATCCGGGAACATACACCGAAAAGTTGGGTACCATGAAAGATACCACTGAGGTAGGTAGACTCCACTTGGGATGATGCGAAGTCCGGATCGGCCTTGACATGACCCGAATAGGATGTGGTCATATGGGAAGATACTTTCTGAGTCCATCTAGACAAGAGAAGGTATTAGACTTTGACATGAATTGACCCAATAGAGACTCGAGAAGAGTTTTGACATTGGGTTTGGACATGGACTTAGGGGCAAAGTAAAACATCACATGCGTCCAAACAAGCAGTTAATGAAAAATTGATAATGCAATTCCTAGGACTCTTACCTATATGCATTATTTTGAAAATTGGTCTTGGAACCTATGGAAAATAAATGGGTAAATGGTTCTTTATTTATCCAAAATTTATGGTATACCTATATACCAAATTTATGGTACTAGCATTGACTCCTCCAAGGGTTTTCTAGATTTGGGCTCTCCGTTTCTCCTTGTTCACCCATCGATATACCGGGACTATTGTCCGTTTCGGTACTAATGGGGGGACTTCTCAGTCCAATTGGGTGGTCCAGTTGTAAGGCTATATCTTGGACTAATGTCCTAGAAATAGCCCGGCAACATGATGACCGGGATATGATATATGTAAGGATTTGTTTTTCAAAATTCATGAGAAGATGCAAAATAGATGGCTCTATTGCATACATTCCTAAGAGATGGATTTGAAATTTTGAGAGCATACATGGGCTGCATACAATCCTTAAATTGAGGAGGGGTAGGATAAATTGAAATGAATGAGGTTCATGAAATCTCCTCAATGTACACTACATGACGTCGGTATGCATTTTTGTGAATTTAATTTTTTTTTTTGTGCAATTGATGTCCGACATTGGTGAAAATAACTCATATATGATCCAAATAAGTCTTTAAACAAACAATGACGGGTCCCACCGGGTGTGCCATCTGTTCGCACCCCACTCCTTTTTTGCACCCCACTCCTTTTTCAAGAAGGTCGAAATGCGAGTCAGCAAAATTCTTTTAAAATTGGGGTTTTGAGAAAATTTTCAAGAGAAAGGGATCCGCTCGTCGGTACGAGGTCCAACCGTTCCTGCCGCCTTTAACAGGGGTAATTAGACCAAGGACTAAGAATCATTTGGATCATATACGAGTTATTGATGTAAGTCCTATATACTTATGCATTGAGGTTTTGGATTCAAGAACCGAAATTCATTTTTTTGAATAAATGAATTTGAATATTGGGGGTTTTCAAGTTGGTTTAAAAACCTTTGTTTTGGTGTTATTTGAAACACATAATTCTTGAGGATTTTTGAAGATTTGGAATTGAGTTCTTTGTTGTGAACTCTAGATGATGATAAAAATTGATTTTGAACTCTTCTTTTGTCAAATCATGTGATTTGTAGAATTCATTCTTTTGAAAGAACATAGGTTCCAAATTGTTAGAAAACATGTTTTTCAAATGCACTTTGGCCAAAAGATTATGAATGTGTTTTCTTTTGAAGTTAAGTGAAGTTTACAAATTCTCATTGCAATATGACTTGGTCACTTTTTGCAACTTAAATTTGAATCACTTAATTTCTTGAGAATGTGCATGTGGTGCCATTGATTTTGAGTGAAAGTGAATGCATGAAACGAGAATGGAAACTATATGGAACATTCATTCTTCTCTCTCTCATAATCCATCAAGATTCATTCATATGAAACATACATTCTTCACTCCCTCATAATCTCTCAAAGTCCGTATTGCACGTCATACAATCTATACATGAAGATTGATTAAAATGTAGGACTTTCTCTATATGTGCTCATTATATGATTAAGCACATGAATTAGAGATGTAGTCCATAAGCTTGAGGCTTGACATAAAATTATCAAAATGATGAAAATATATAAATGATGTCAAGTTCAATCTTTGAAATTGATGGGAGACATGGATGACGTCCACTTTTGTCTCAAAATAGCTAAAAATCAGACCTTGTGTTGATTTAAATAGCTGAAAATTGTGGACATTGATTCCAATAAGGACTTGTTTCTTAGATAGAAACAATGAGTTTTTCAAATCTATTCAAATTCCAGATTTCGTAGTAATGAAATCATCAACTCCTTTGGATGGTTCTAGGATGGTTGGTATTTCAAATATGTAAATTTTGATATTCTTGAACCAATTCCTATGAAACATGGTCTGATTTCAACAACATACATACATCTTACGTATGGGTTTGCTGAAATTAAGTAAAAATGAAATGAAAATAATTTATAATCTTGCACTAGAAAAATCAATAAAAATGGCCCATTTCCTTAAAGACCGGTTTGGAAACATGTTCCAACCTGATTTTAAGGGAGGAATGTAATTTTTGACAAGAAATTGGATACATATATGTACATATATAACAATGTATACATATACGTACCTTACTTTTCAAAATGAAATTTTATCAAGGGACCGCATGACTCATGAATCATGATGATTCATGGCTGGGTTCTTTTATGTAGGAAGATTGAGAACTTGTTTCAAATCTTCCCTACTACCCTTGATTAATTAAATTGAAAGACATGAATCGAAATGACTGTGAATAAGAAAGAAAATAAAACAATACTCAAGCTTATTCGTCCATCATTTCGCCATGCAAGGGTGGATCACATTCATAAAAACGTATCCATCCCTTATAGGCATTTTCATCATACGTGATGCAGCAAAATCACTCTCTCACCGTGGGATTCTCTCATGGTAGGGAGTTCAAAATGGTATTAAGTTGGTTCCTTTGAAAGGGATGTGGCCTTGGGGCCCATTTCAAAATTTGATACTTGGGTTCATATTTAAGAAAAAAACCGACATATGCATGCATTATGCATTAACATGTACATTGAAGCGTAGGTTTCCCTTAGCTGGACATCATTCCCAGCCGTAAGCAAATGAAAATAAACCCTTCCACGAATTGCTGGAATTAAAATAAATCAACAATAAGCTAAAGTAGAAGAGAAGTGAGTTAAGATCACCTACCTTGCGGTCGGTCTTGATGTTTGTCCTTCGTCTTCACTTGTTTTCTAACCCAAGCAATCCTAAGCAAGAATCCAACCGTGGATTCAAGCTTAGCAAAGCTAGAATAAGAAATAGCTTGCTTGCTGGAATTTGGAGTGGTAAAGAGGGCTTCTCACCACTAAAATCCTAAGTAAGGGTTCACTTAAGCACCCTAACTTAGCAAAATCAATGGGGAGAATAGAAGAAAGTGAAGAAGAGAATGGGAGAAAAAGGGGAAGGGGGCTTGGACGAACCTCTTCTCTCTTCCTTGGCTTCTCCCTCCTAGCTCCTTGGCTGCAGCAATTTGATAAAATACTCCAAAATTTCGTCCTCCCCCTTAGTGGCCAAGGGGAGGATTATATAGAAGAGGAGGTGGGTTCAACCACCTTCTTAACTCACATTGGGAACTTACTTAAGACCTTGGGGACTTGTAAAATGAGTTAAATAGACTTTAAAGGCTCTAATTGACCATTTCTCAGCCCATTTCCACGAGCTAGGTGGGCTGGGCTAGGTTTGGTCAACTTGGGTTCAGACCTAGGTGACCATTTTGACCAAAATTTTGGACGAAAATGCCCTTGCACAGGGTTTTGCCCTTATTTTGTACTATTTATTTATTTTTTGTTTGAAATCGAGCTTATAAGGTTAAAACCTAGTTACTAAGCTCCAAATGCCATTGAATTATGATAATTAAATTTAAATTTTAATAAAATTTAAAAATTTTATCAAATTTGGTTCGAAAAGGGTATTTTCGTCCAAAACTTGATTGAAAATGGATTTCAACTGAATCAAACTTTCACTTGAGAAATTCAATTTAAATTTGGTATTTGATTCATGCATTTGACAAATTCAAATGTTTATTTGCCTTTCATAAACCATTTTAGGCTTTTTAATCTTAAGTTGACCGTAGAAGGGCAAAATTGTCCAAATTGATCAATTTCGACCAATTGACCAAAGTCAAAGCTCATTTGCAAGTAGTTTGACTTTATTTGAGGTAATTTGATAAATTTGGGTCAAGAAAGCTCTTAATTGAGCTAAATTGTACTTTGACTGAGTTTAGTCAAAGTGGGTTTGGTTCGGTCAAAGTCTATTTTCGTCCATTAATTGGATCATGAGACAGACTTACGTTTTGACTGTGTTGAGCCCATGGTGACCGAACCTAGCTGGAATTGGCACCACATTTGAGTGCACCCGGGTCAAACCTACTTGGATTAAGTAGGTTAGGTGAGTTTGACCAGTCTAGTAATTGCTTCCTTGAAAATGATTTTTTTCTTTAAGGAGGACCTGGTTAAAGAAGAGAGAGAGACATAAATGTCTCTCTTTTCCTAGGTTTCTCCTTTATTTCTTCTTGAAAATGACTTTTCTTCAATTAATTTGAGAGAAAATATTTATTTATTATTTTTTTGACATGGAGGGGGCATGGCCCCTGGGGGGGCTCTTGACCACACGGGCTAGGTGGGGCCCACACGTGGGTCCCACGTAGCATTTTAGACTGAATTGGATCCAATTCTTGGATCTAAGTCAAAATTTACATTTTGCAATTGGATTTGGATTTCAAATGACATTTGCAATTGAATTTGGACTCGTAATCCTGCATTGGGATTCGTGTATCGGGTTAAATTCACGATTTGAATCTAATTGTTCTTTAGATTCGAAATTGGCTTTGAAATTGCAAATTTTCACAATTCTTTTGTGAAATTTTCACATTGCTTCAATTTTGATGTGGAAAAATTTGGGGTGTTAACCGCATCAGCTTATTTGAAGTGATGTAAGTCTTTTATCATTGTTAACTGGTGCTTGTCATTAGGCATTCAAAATTCAACTTGTAATCGAGCAAAAACTAGTACGAAAGGACGTGCTTATAAAAGGTATACGTGCAATGGTTCTACTGGACCTAATAAAAGGACATGGTTGAACCTTAATCTAAGATCTGAATATGATAACCCTTCAGTAATGCAAATGCACATCACATTCAGAAACAATATTGCTGGAGGTTCCAATGACAAAATATGAAATGATGAAGACAAATGTTCAGATATCATTGTGATAATGAAAATATATGTGAATCAATCTAAGATCTGAAGTTGTGTGCTTTACAATGTTCAAACATCATACCCAAAAACGAAAAATACCATGTTACGGATGCATTCAGGCTGCGTACAATGTGCTATACCGAATATTTCACAAAAAAAGAGGAAAAAACGACAAACCCTAACCGTGACCTAATCGGACGCATTCAGGCTGCTTATGACAGAGCAGATAGGGAGAGAGAGACTTACAAAGGACTTCTATTGAGAAGGAGGATCAGGAGCAGCACCACTCAGCAGCGGTTCTCTCTGATGGCAAGGAAAAGAGACGGTGAGTTAATCTGGCGATCTGTCGAGTCCTCTTTATCTTCTCCCTCTGTCTAGATTGCAACGGATTAGAAAGGGCTTCATTGCAAAGGCTGACTTGGAGAGGGGAACAAGAGAGAGAATGAGAGAGGGAGAGAGAGAGACACTACCTTGCGAGAAAGAGAGGCATGGGTGGAGTGGAGGGAGCGGCTTTCACCCGACGCGGCTGCACTGCACGGGTGGAGTGGTGGGAGCGGCTTTCACCCGACGCGGCTGAAGAGGGAGCGCCTATGAGACAACGGGAAAGAAGAGGGAGCGGCTGCGGCACGGGAAGGAAGAGAAGGAAGACGCGAGAGCGCTCGCGTGCCCTAACAGGCAAAAAATTATTTCTCGAAAAAAATTTCCGTCTCCGCAGGTGGGAATTTTTTTCCGAAAAAAATTGCCTGGAATCGACCTCAACGGTCGAATAAATTTTTCCCCGTTTGATACGGTGGAAAAATTTTAAATATTTGAATTTTATTTCTCGATGAACAGTGTATTTCCTGTTCATCAAACGGCCCCTTAAGGTTGCGTTTGATTCCCCACAAGGAGATTTAAAATCCATGACAGCTGAAATCCACAGTTTTATCGTGAATGCTGAAATCCACAATCATCCACCTGCAATGTAGATATCAAATTCACGATATAGTGTAAAAAGCATGAATTTCAGATCAGATGAGGAAGGGTCGGACTTCAGATCACCACAGATCTGAATCAAATGCGACCTAATTGTTGAGATTGTTACAAGATATTATTATCCGTGCATGAGTATTTTACAAATAAAATTTTGTGAATTTAAATTGAATTTTGGTCTATGTCTTGAGAACAAATTAAGGCGGAAAATTTACAGCGAATGATTTATGGAACTACCGCGAGAAGCATGACATTAACAAATAGTCAATAACTACAAAAACACCATAAAAAATAGTCATCGATAAACATATATAGACCAATTGCCAAAAATGGTAAGAAGTATGTGAAAAAGAAAATCTTTTAAATAAATTTTGAGTCAAACTTTTAATATTGTTGTGCAGATCTTAATCTGAAGCTGAAGCTTGGCATAAGCCTCTACACATACCAAAAGGTAAATTATTTTAAAACCTTTTGTTGTATTGAATATGCTAAAGTCTTACCTTAAACTAGAGACAAACTATGAAAATGAGAAAAAATATATTTTTATTAGTTATAATAATATTTCTGCAGCCTAATCGCTTCTCCAAACCAAAATCTCATTTGTAAATTTCAATAGAGGAAATTTTTTATGAATCAAGTTAATGGAGTTTGAATCTAGATAATCAAAACCATCTTTAATAAACCATGATGGAGAAAAGCAAGATAAAATCATCACACATATAAGAAATTTAACATTGAATTAGATAATCATCCTTAGAAAAGTGAGAAAGCTCTTTGAAATTTATGAAAGATGTTAAAATGAATTTGAATAACAACCATGGGAAAATAAATCTTTTGCAATTGGGACTTGGTAGAAAGACCACTACATAAAAAGATTATGGTCTAAATTAGATCTGCTGAAAAAATGAGGATTGCTTTGCTCAAAAGTCAAAGCTAGCTCTATTTATCTGGAAAAATATGAAGTACATGTTAATGAAACCATTGTTTTTATGGTCAAATTACAAATTAAAAAGAATTATTAACCATTGCAGTTGAACCTGTTACCAACTTGACGTTAATTTACAATTTCCAAATGAAGACCTAAAATATGAAGTTTATGTAGAACAAGCACTTGGTTTCATAAACTAATGAAAAAAGGAAAAGGTGTACAAGCTAAATAGAGCGTGTTATATAGTCTAAATCAAGCATCATAATGAACCAAGATATCAAATGCATGGTGATTGTTATTCAACTTATAAAATAATGACTTCATTTGAATTTATATCTACTTTACAGGTGGCAAAAAACTTTTGAGATATAGTGACTTTTTTGTCAAGCACTACAAACACAAAGACAAGACATTTTAAATACAATGGTTATAGTTAACTCTCTGAAAATCTTATTGCAACAATTAAAAGATACATAATGAGGTTCATTTTAAGTATTAGGAAGCAATTTGAAGGGAACATGATATTTCCATTCATCATATGGATGCTTCACATTTTATTAGAATGTCATGTTCTCGTCATCAACAATATGCTATTACAGTGTGACATCATTATTAAGTAGGTATTTTTATTGTTACTATTGATTGTCAACTACTAGAATTAATTAGTAGATTTAATAAGAATTCCCTAGAATTACTTTTCTTGAGCTCATTACTCGACCCCAGAAATGAATATAGGTTGTTTGATGAAGAAGATTTGTATACTCTTGTAGATAAGTTCTATCATGAAGATTTTTGTGAGTAGGATTTTATTGTAGTAAGATATGAATTGATGCATTATGAGTTTGATATCTTTTGTCATTCAACTTTTCAAAATTTGAGATGTATGTTAATCAATGATGTTATAAACTGATAAAAGCAAAATATACCCTTCAACATGCAAGTTGATTTGTCATATTTTAACACTTCTTATATCTAAAGCAATTATAGAACATGCATTTTCTACTATGAAACTTATAATGACAAGATTGTGTAACAAAACAGAGGATGAGTTCTTTGCATATTACCTATTTTTATGTATTAGGAAATAAATAGCCCAAAAGTTTGGCTCAGATGCTATTACTAATACTTTTTTATAAAAGGAAAACTCATGAAACACAATTGAAATAGCAAAATAGGTGAAGTATATTATCAACTTGCCTTAATTTTTTCATGTTAATTTATGTTTGAATTTTTCTTAGCTTGAATAACTAATGCAGTTTTTTATATGAATTGTTAACATGCATCTCCAATCCATTCCTCTGTTTCCAGTAAAGACAGACGACTGCATTGACATGAACTGTTTGAATGACACCGTTGTTGCTTTCTCCTTAGGTAGTGCGGTGATGTCGCTTGTAGGAGATGCATGGCTCCTCTGATCACTGACCATCGACTGAACTAAAGAGGTGAGAGTTTGCAAAGTTGTCAGTAATATAGTCTGCTTATTAACAGGTAGAGTCTGCCTCGGTGGGGTTTGGACACCCACACTAGTATGGGTGTATTGTTGTCCTGACATACTATTATCCAATGGGGTATGTACATCAAAATGAGCCGAACTTAGCTCTCTTTGTGCATCTGTAGCCGGCTCAGCTTTCTTCTTACCCTTACATTGGTATTCCATATGTACAAACGAAAACGTTCATTCTCATTACAAAGTCTGAGACAACTTTTACAAGTCTCATTTGCAAAGATGCATAACAATCATCAAGACATCAATCCATCACATACGTATATATCATAGTAAAATCAAAACTTCAATAGAAGCTAGCTCAAATAGCGCGTACCTAGGCAACACGACTTCACAAATAGGCTCTAACTCACATCCATAGTGGGGTTTTGCCATAGCTCTGATACCAAAATTGTCACACCCCAACCTTTTGATCCTCAAACAATTTTTTTTTTCAACATAAAGCATTGATGTGCGACTACACAACAATTAAAAAAGAAGGGAGCTATGTCATTCGAAACAATGGGGCAAACTTTCATCTATATAACAATTTCAATTTGTACAAAATCACATCTATGTGTATGACAATAATGTCCCAAACCATATAATTGATGCCTAACAAAAAGCCAAAACCTCCCCAGTAGGATGTGAGTTCAACCATCTGATCAACTTGTTGCTCCTGGTGCACCAAAACCTGAAAAATAAAACAATAGAAGACTTAGCCTTCGTAGTAAGACAATAAGCCAAGAAAATCCCTAACCCTCTTAGGTAGAGCTCAAATATGAGTTAATCACAATTATAAAAACAAATCATCATCATGTTGTGATGGGGCATAGTCACATGACTTGGCAAGAAGACCCCTCACAAAGACCACGACATGTAAAGGCCACTCAATGGCCACGATAACACAACTCCAATTCATATGCAAGGCATACATAAACATATAATTCACATGCACATCATTGACATACATTTCATTCATATTCTTTTCATTTTCATTAGCTTCAGTGAATTGACAGTTCATGTGGGTGCAAACACAGACACCTGCACACCGCGGACGGCCTAAAGCCGAGAGACAACCCCCGTGGTGGCCCGAAACAGTATGGATCCATTCTCGCTGCAATGGTAGAGTACTCGTTCATGGAGGTGTGAATTCCAAGGAGAGATACTCAGCCTTCCTTAGGACACCCAATTTGGGAAGATAGGAGCCCAACGCTTTAAGCACATTACACAACAATACCATGGGGCCTTGCACCGCCTGCGCTCCAAACAGGTGAGACCAGTGACGAAGGCGGGACAACTCCCAAACACAATGCCACACCCCACTGGCCTCTCATCTCTTATTCTTTCATTCTTATCACTATAATTGCACATCTACAAAATGACTGGTTAGTTCATGAGGTTGGTTCATTTCACTAGTGTACACACACCTCCAATTGCCTCCACACGAGGGCTATACATATCAATAACATTCTTAGCTAGCCGTCATAACAATACAGGTACAACTACCATTCAATCTCATTCAATTGCATTATTGCTTATGACAATTCATATGCAACAATTCACAACATTCACATTCATCAAAAGTTAACATCTTATTAAACACATCAATCACATCTTTCAAAACTTAGCCAAATCCCAGAGAGTAGTCTCGATCCGTGATTGGTTCGTATCTGTCATAGGCAGTTATAATTCTATAATGCTTTCTAATGCACAATTGGGGTCGAGGAGATACTCGACTCGATACCCCACCTCATTTGTCCTAATAATTATCAATCTAGCATGCACATGCAATTGCGTAAAATTTTTTAAATAAAACTAAACATATAAGCATTAAACTCTCATGCATACATTCATTCAATCACTTTACAATCGTTTAATCATATCACAATTCTAGGGTCCAACGATCCAATGAACACGCATTCACAAGTTGGTTCCAGGCAATGATTTGCCTGGAATGCCACCATACCTGTCACGTGTCTACAAAACACTTCAAGTCGTCTCGAGCTTCACGTCTTGTTGCTCAAGGTTTACTGGACGTGACCGGTGTACCTGCAAACACAATCAAATGTTAAATTCTCTACTCATGTTGCTATACAATCTATATAAGCATGAAACATAATCATTGAGGCATGTTGCCACCTCAAGAGTGCGTCGACCCACAAAACCCTCCAATAGATCTATTTCCAACTCTTTGAGGTTGTGACCAAACATCTAAACTCAAAGCTTCAATCAATCTATCACTAACACATGTCTCATTTGCTTTCTTTAGTTGAAGCGTCTTCTCAATAATACACCCAACTTACATGCTCTTTACCAACTAATAATGCAATACGCCTATTGACAAAAGCATGTGCCACGTGCTCATTAAAATGATTTTAAATCTTCTCAACTACATCAAATCTCTACCATGTTTCTAAATAGCTGCGAGAATCACTTATCATGCTAAAAAGGTCATTATAAGCATGGATCATCGCCTCTCCAAAGCAATCATAGACTTTCCCCAAATGCAAGGTTGCTAACATACATCTAGGGCTGCACACGAGCCGAGTCGAGCTCGAGTTCAGCCAGCTCGAGCTCGGCTCGACTTATATTTAACCAGCTCGAGCTCGACTCGAGCTCGATATGAGTTTCATTACTTTAACTCGAGCTCGACTCGAGAAATTGTTTTGAAGCTCGAGCTCGACTCAAGCGGCTCGACTTTTTATTTCTCTTTCACGGTGTTCCTCCAACACCTGCCATAAATGCGGCTCGTTTTACAACACCCGATAATGGCATTGCATTAATGCTGCGGGAGAAGAGAGATCTGCAGAGGGGAGAAGAGAAAAGGTGAGAAAAAAGAAAAAAGGGGGGAAAGAAAAATGAGAGAGAAAAAGGTGTGCGTGGGGAGAAGAGAAAATGTAGAGAAAAAAGAAAAGGGAGGGAAGAAAAATGAGAGGGAAAGAAAACGAAATGGAAACAAAAAAAGAAAAAAGGGAGGAAAGAAAAATGAGAGGGAAAAAAAACGAAATGAAAATAAAAACGAAAAAAACTAAAAAAAATTAAAATCGAGTCGAGTCGAGTTTAATCGAGTCGAGTTCTTCCAACTCGAACTCGACTCGTTTATTTACTCGAGCTTAACTTTTAGCTCGAAATCGACTCGTTTATAAATGAGTCGAGCTCGAGCCGAGCTTAGTCGAGCAAGTTCGAGTCGAGCCCGAGTTGGCTCGACTCGTTGTGCAGCCCTACATACATCATAAATCATCAATTTTTAATTCTAGCATGCTCAAACAATAATTATACGTGCTCCAACAGAAAATATACAACAATCTAGGCTCGATTAGGCCTTGTTTACCCCAATTATAAAGTCTTAGCTGCTGAAGTCCTCCCGGCAGCCACCTCACGAGCTCGAGTGATCCCCAAACTGCTGAAATTAATTGTTGTTGTCACCCGCCAAGCCTTCAACTCGCTGGTATGAGGGGAAAGATGCGTCCCTAAGCTGCAATCCAAACCAATAGCCCCCAAAATTGTTAAAAAGAATTCAAGAGGAGGGTCTGCGATTAAAATAGGGCCTCTGACAGAGAGGGAGCTGAAGAGAGAATGTAGAGGAAGATGTGAGCACAGAGACATGAGAGTGGGCAGGGAGAAAGAACTGACAGAGAGGGGAGACAAGCAAAAAGGGGGAGGGGTTTGAGACAGATGGGGAGAGAAAGACAGAGAGGGAAGAGATGGGCAGAGAGAGTAAGAGAGACCGCAGAGAGAGAGATGCAAGTGAGGAGTGCGAGAGAAAGAGGGGAGTTCGACAAAGAAGAATCGGGATTGAGGGAGAGGCGTCAGAAGAGGAAAACAACGAGAGAGGGAGGAGAAGAAAGAAGAGAGGGAAACCGGCGGGCTTACCTAAGCGCCACCACCACCGTCACCCTTCACCTTTGCCGCTACTGCTATCTCTTCCGCCTCCTTTTTTTCTATGCTGTGGTCATAGCAGAGGAAGAGATGAAGAGGGAGACACTAAGGAAAGTGAGGGAGAAGAGCCCTCGCGTCGGGCTCCCACGTGGGTAAGTTGTGGGTCCGGGTCTGGACCCGCTCCAACCCGGCCTGCAATGAAAACGAGCGTTACAAAAATGTGTAACACTCCTTTAAAGTAGAGAATGTCAAACTGCTTATTTTTGGTAAGTAACATTTTATTTTATATTGTTGACATGTTTTAGAAGGCATTGCTAAAAAAGGAAATAAATTGCATTTTTTAAATGTTATTGTTGTCTTGGAACCTATTGTTGATATGAGATAAATTATAAATATATAATTTTTGTTAAGGTATTATAAATTTTTATTTAGGTATTCTGATTATATTGTGTATGTGTGTGTGCGTGTCTATATATAAATGGGTCCTTGGACCATTCACCGTCCCAGAAAAAAAATCTTGGCTCCACCCCTATCTTAGGAAAAGCTCAAAAAAGAGATGCCAAATCAAGGTGTATATCAATGAATTTACCATCTAATTAATGTTCTTAAGCCTCTCAAGCCCCATTTCATGGCCCTTGCTTATATGGAATTATCATCAGCACATTGTATTATCTTGCTGTCATATGTCATAAAGTCTGACATAGCCAATGCAGTGGACAAAGCATGTGGGTATATGCATTTGTCAATGGAAAAACATTGAGGGATGATCAAACGCGTTTATGGTTTGAGCTTTGTGAAAGGTCCTAATCATACTTTATTTGAAGGCTTTTGCATATGCATTGGACATTGAAGACCAAAATTTGACAAAAGGCTTTGACACCTTTGTAGGAAATAATATCATACATTGGGCTTCAAAGAAACAGAAAGTTGTAGCTCGGTCCAACATTGAAGTTGAATATAAGGCTTGAGTCGATGCTATTGTGAGCTATTATGGCTACGAGTACTATTCAAAAAACTTTGTTACTCTCCTACTCAATCACCTATCTATGGTGTGGTAAGATTTGTGCTCTTTAACAAACCTCAAATCTAGTTTTCCATGCAAGAATAAAACATGTGGAGATAGATTTTCCCTTCATTCGTAATCATGTGAAGAGAGACAATATCTTCATTGAGTTTATTTGTTCAACTATAAACAACTTGTAAACGAACTTACCGAACTGCTAGCCACACAATAGTTTGAACAATTTAAATCCAAATTGTGCAACAATCAACATACGCCCAAATTGAGGGGGACTAATAAGAATATATGTTGCATGGATTTGTGATAAGGAGAAGAACCATTAATAAAGGAGAGGACTAAATCTCTATTTTTCTATTGCTTCTTCTATCATGTATTTGATCATAACCAACTTATATTGTTTTTATATGAGGCCATCATTTGCCTCCTCTTGTAATACTTTATCCTATGTATTATTGTGTTTTACTACAAACCCAATGCTTTGGAGCTCTTGATGGACAAGATAGTTTGACAAGTTTAGCTGAAGCAACATTTCATTTTTATCAATTAGGTAACCACATTCTAAATTCATGTAATGATCATACTTTAAAAATCACATTCAAAATTGAGTCATAATTTAAATGTGGTTAAATTAGGCTCTACTAAGTTGTTGAACTTATGATTTATAGATAAAACCAGATATCCTTGAGTTGTGATGAGTTGTATTTCTTTGGTTGTAAATAGGTCCGCATATTTTGGCTCATTGTTGATACTTGGATAGAATTCAATCTCACAAATCATCAACACAAGAAATCATATTTTCATTGACATGAAAAAAAAGTGCGAGCGCATCTCAATAAAACATCAATAAAAGTTCTACTGGCATTACGAATAGAACATCAGTCTAAAAGTTCTACTGGCATTACAAATCGAACATCAGTCCAAAATATGTCAGTGAAACTATTGCTGATGTGTAATGCAAATGCTAGTGTAAACTAATCTTTATTGATGTCTTTATATTCATTAGTGTGGAGATTTTTTTTACTAACATTCCTCATATATTACTAATGTTTCCTGAATCGTCAGTGTAAATATTTGTTGACATTTTGACAAACGTAAATGCAAATGTATCTTTGTTAACACACCTTCCCCTCACGGTAGTGGAAGAATATTTTTATTTTTGACATTTCAGACATTTCCCGAACATCACGGAAATGCATCCTTACTAACATGCAAAGTTCAAAAATAGAGAAAACACACTTTTTTTGGTATTCTCCTCACCGTGTTAATGTCAACTACCTTTTTAGCATTTATTGATTTTTCGCTTTTGCATGAGTGAACAGTACCCAAAAAACAATAGAAATAGAATTCAGAGAATTGTATGTTCAACTCCTTTTCAATATTTCCATTTAATTTTTCCTATATTCTGAATTCAAAGATCTGCTCAAGAGAAAAAGAGAATCGGAGTTGAATGAATGAATGACAATTTCATATTTTCATATATTCGCACACAATTTTATTTGGATACAAATGTACGGGTATGGTAGAAATTTCTAGATTCAACTTATAAAGAAGCAACACAATCACTTCCAAGATTTTAGTGTTTTTATTGTTGTTGGAGTCTCCGATTTATCTCTTTTGATCCCGAAACCACTGATTGCTGATTCTACAGTGAGTTGTTAAACTTTTGTCACAAAATATCAAGTGACTTGTGAATTTTTTGTCATCAGAATGAATTCCAGCCGTTTGTTTCCCTTGCATTTGGCTGACTTTTGAAGTTTCCTTTTCTTGCTGTCATAGGCATCTGCACTGTTACTCTTCAATACGTCAGTGACACTTATTTATCTCCGTGTCAGTAAAAGGCCCTTTTATTTTCTGAAGCACATTCTTCGATGGTGTTTAATTTTTGAATATAAAAGGAAAAAATCAATCCCATCTCTAAAAATTAATGGCGTTTGACAAAATTCGAAGGACATAACTGAACTTTATGAAGCCAATAATGACTAACCGAAAGGTTTCATGACCGATTGGAACACAACAAATTGAATGAATAGTTAGTCAATCAATATAAAAAACATAAACAGTTGAAAATAAATTAAGTAATGTAAAAAAAAAGTAAGACGATACACCTAATACTTCATCTTTTCCTGTTGCATTTCACACCATCAGATTGATTTTAACCGGTTTTATGGATATGGCAAGTCGTATCGATCGGTGAGAATTGATACGTCAGACCATAATGAAAACACAATTTCTCTGTTTATTCTTTTAAACTAATGCCATATCGAAATCTTTCCCCAGAAGATTGGTTTCTAAGATCACTTGCAGACTTAGGTTTTTTACTAGTTACTCCTCCAAACGACATATCTTTTTTAAAACGAGGTCCTCAGTAAGGGGACATAAAGACTCTTTACCCTCCTCGGATAAACATTTAGAAACTATTTGTTAAGCTTTATCGGCTGATATGAGCTGATCATTTGGCTGATTCAGCCTGGGCATTGGGTGGGCTCGGTTAAGGTTAAAATAAAAATTATATATTGTGATATAAAATAATATATAAATATATTTAATAGTAATAAAATATCATAAATTATATAAAAATAATATTAAAAAAATCATATCAAACCGAACCAAGTTTAGTGAGTCCACTAAACCAGCCCGCAAAACCCAAACTCGAATTGGGCCGAATACCAAGTACCTATCCAGCACTCGGCTGATGCTGGAGCTTAGCGGGGCTGCAAGTGCACCCACATTTATTAATGACAACTCGCTTTGACGATTGAACATATATATATATATATATATATATATAAAAGGAATGGACCAAATAAGACATGCATCTGGGGGAAAAGATGGAGGTTTCCAGTTGATCGGCAGCTGGCTTTTTCATGGAGACAGCTAAGAAATTAGGGCTTGATGCAATCGGTGGGGGGCTTACCTTTTTGGCCACTTGACAAAGCATCAATGTCATCTTCCCTCATTTCCATGGCAGAGATGACCAAAAATGCAAAAAAAGGGCTCCGCCAACTGCGCGTTATCTCACCATCACCATCATATGAACTCATATAGTTAAAAAATGGCCTGATCATCATTATTTATAGGTCTGAGATGTGCCACCAACTGCATGGTTTGTGAACTATTCATGGAGCGATGGAGTCAAAAATTTTCCATAAAAAATTCTAGCTAAGGGGCACTAGTTATAAAATTTTAAATTGTTAAGGAACACCAATGTGTAAATATACATATGAGAAAAATTTTCTTAAAAAATGTCAATATAAAATGACAATTTTTTCGTGAGTCCATATAGGCAATTGCTCACACCTACCCCCAACCTCTCTTCATGAATGTAGAGTTGCCTTTTCAGACCAAGCTTATTTGTTTCATATGAGCTGCAGCTTTTTAGTTCATGTATGATGGTGGGTTGAGAGATAGGGCACACTTTTTACTTCATTGGATTACGATTGCATGGACAGAATGTGTTAAAGCATGGAAAAGGGGTGCGATTTGGTTCGGGTCTGTTTGGCAACAACAATAATATGTTACCGTTTCATATATCTATCCTAAAATTGAAGCAGATCGTTGAAGCATTTCTTAAAGTCTTATATGATTTTTTTCACAAGGTAGATACGTGAAATAGAAACATATTGTTACTATTATCAAACGGCTCTTTGGGTCTTATACTTTATCAATCTAGGACTAGTCGGTTCCGATTTTGATATGAATTATGAAAGTTGCATCCGGCTGCTGCAAGTTTAATTAAATATAATAATTTTGGATCTGATTTAGAGTCAGAATCTAGCTCAGCTACAAAAAATATATACCTAATTGACAGGTAATTGTTGATAAGGTCACGTTTTCTTTACCAACCCAATTAATTGAATTCAGATTGGTAGGTGGTATGATATAGTCCAAATCGCTTTTACTTCTTTCCTTCCTGTTTCTCTTGGCGGCTGGGCAAAAGCTAAGGAATAAGTGTTTTCCGGATTTCTCCTTTAAATTTATAATGCATGGGAATGCCTTTCTCTTTCGGCATGCCAGAGAAAGTACTGATCTTTTCCAGTGGTGGAGCCCACATATAAGCTGGTGTGTGTGGGCAGTTGCCCACACCAACTTCTTAATTTTCTTTCATTTTTACATTAACATCTTTTAATATTTACTTTGTTATACATGTAAGTGTCCCTTTAAAAATGAAAAAACCTGTGAATTGTCTATCCAAAAACATATTGGAGCTCTTCCACTGATCTTTCCTTTTGAAGGAGGATCTCTTTCATATGTCCACTGACTAAAGAAAAAAAGTTTTTTCCAAGGAAAATCCCTTTGATCTAGGACCTAGTCCTCTCGTGAAGAAGGACCTCTGGTAAAGAGTGAAAACGGCAGTTACCACATAATGCTTCTTCTTCAAAACAGTTAATGAAATATAATATAATTTAAAAACCTAATTTAGAAATTACTTTATAATTTAATAATAAATTTAACATATTTTTCATAACCGTTGCACCCCTTGAAATGAAGAGGTGCTTTAACCATTGAAATGAAAGGGTGCTTCCCGAGAGTCTGTCTTGCTTCATTCTCTCACTTTCCATCTATCCTACCTTCACCTCTTTTGTATGCCTTTTAAGAAACGATAAGAAACGAGTTTCATCGGAAAAGTCCCCATATTTGTTATTTTTCATATTAATTGAGGTGAGCGAGAGGCTAGTACCACCGTCCGAGTAAAAGCCGAAGCTTCACCCCTTCCCTTATTTCCTCCAAGCTGGCCCACCCACGGCTGCTTTTCGGTGCATTGGGGAGACGCTTCCATTATTCTTCAAAAGAGAATTAAAAACAAAAAAAAGACTGACTATCTACTAGCCTCTACCCAATCCATGCACCAACTCTTTGAGAATGTGGTTAGTATATTCTTTACTTAAAGATTTCTTGTAGCTATTAAATTATTATACTTATTCAACTTGAAGTTATTAAATGTAACCGCCGGCGACTGCAGACAATTGAGCTCTTATTAGACCTGGCAAGGCCACGTTAGAACCATGGTAGAGTCAAGAAACAGCGACTAAATCTCGCAAAAGTGTAACAAGGAAGTTAAAATAATGATCAAAAGAGTACATTCCGTGATTGGGTGAAAACCTATCCTAAATTTTCAACTGAAGTACAGAGAAGGCCATTGCGGATGAGAGAGAGAGAGAGAGAGAGAATATTTCAAATTGAGTTCATTAAAATCATTTTAACTGACCTTTCTTTAAGAGTACCCTTGTATTTATATATGGATCGCAAGTACTGTTTTGGACATACCAAAAATTGAATCATATTTGGTATTGGAGTTAAATTTAAATGCATTGATATCCTAATTAAGTCTATTCATGTGTCCCAACAACATCATGTACAACCATATATCACATAATCCCCTTAGTTATATTTTCCCTTAGGCAAGAGTATGCATTTGTATGGTACGACTCATAAACATTTAATTAATTACGAATGGAGAAGCTTTAAACTTTGTCTGGATAAGAGCTCACGGAAGGTGTAGGTCGGACTTGTCTTTTATTTCGAACACTTTTAGGGGCCGTTTGTTTACCCTGGATCAGACTTGTTCTCCTCTCATTCGAACACTTTAGGGGTTGTTTGTTTAATTCAGATCTGTCTTGTTGTTCTCTCATTCTAACACTTTAAGGGTTGTTTGTCTACCTCTAGTCTTAGATCCGAGGTGATTAATTGAGATCACTTATCATGAACAAGATTTAAAATCTGAGGATTTGAGATCAAACCCCCTCCCATCCGAGGCTTTGGTCTTACATTGAGGATTTCAAATTGTCCTTTTTTATATGGTAGTGAAATCCAGTATCTGTTTACTAAATAGGTTCCACATAAGAGAGATTTCAGGTTAACCTCAAACATGAAATTCGAAGGTATCAAACACATCTACAAGACCTAAGGCGCTGTTTGGCAACAGTAACATAATATTAGTAACTCATGAACCTACTCCAAAAAATTGGACATATTCATAAAACATTGTTACAAGTGTTCCATGAATTTGCTTTATCTTTGTGTGTGACAAATTTGTTTCTAACACTATGTTACTATTGGCAAACAACTCCTAAAGAAATTCGATAAGCTCACCTGGGTTTGTTTGATGGCTTGTTGTACTTCAATATTACTTTTTATAGAAGAAAAACTGTCTAAGCCAAAATACACATAAATAGGGTTTTAAAAGTCTATTTCAAGTCAAAAACTAAACTTATTTTCGTTAAGAGTCGAACTTGGCGTGTATATTATATATTTTCCATGGTGAGCATCACCAGTAGTTCCTCTTAAGCAGCTCATGCTGTATACCCTTTTGCTCATAATCTCCTAGTCAATGATGGACAAACACATAAATACATTAAAATGAGCATACTTCAACACAACTATTAAAGATATAACTAGTTGCTTAAATACCTTAATTAATTAATAGTCAGAAATTCATACAAGTGAATTAATACCTCCTTATCATATTATTAAGGCTATATAAGGTTGGATTAAATCAATTATAATTCCAACATTCTCCCATTTGGCCTAACGATATGTTAATGCAAATAGTTCTTTGTGTCTTTTTTGCGTTTATACAAGTTGACGCTAATATTAAATATACTCATTCCTTTCGTTTTAAATTAAAAAATGTTTTTAATACGTATATCAGCTAACTCAAGCTTAACACATCTGAGGGTAAGTAGGGGAGACCCACCATCCAGCAAAGAATCGAAACTCTAACCCACCTCCTTTCTGCTTTCGAAGCCTCTAAGTACCTCCTTCATTGTGCTTTAACTTGTGCATCGGTGAACCCTCCTTTTACTGTATAAGAGGTTGATGCTCCAGACATTCAAAATAGAGACCGGCCGCCTAGCAATCCTACCCCAACTATTGCACCACTCATTTGAGAGACAGATTAACACATTTGAGATCAAGCATAATAAGGAGGAAGGAAAATGATTCTCATTATTCGGAAGGCCTTCAATTGTGCATGGAAGAAGGAAGGAAAATGATTCTCATTAGTCAGAAGGCCTTCAATTGTGCATGGATCGCTATGCACCTTACTTGAATGACAGTAACTGTTTCCTGTTCATGAAACTAAAATCAAGTCTTTTTATAAAGATCATAAATTTTAGGTTGACGAAAAGTGGTCAAGTAGCTTTCCCCATGGTATTAACAGTTTCCTCTTCATGAAATTAAAAGCAAGTCATTTTAAAAAATCATAAATTTTAGGTCGACCACAAGTTAGTAGTTTTATCCACAACTACGGATATTCAAGCTATCCTCCTGAAGTTGAGGCAACTGAACTTTTCTTGGTCAAGGCTTTTAAAATTCCTAATATTTAAGAGGACTTTATGTTATACATCTTGAAATTAATGCAACTGTCACAAGTTAATCTAGTGCAACTATAGCACCTTAAAGATTTTAGTCTCCATTGAAAATTGTGAGGGATCTTGAGAGACTTAGTCTCTCATAAATAAGGTTGTTAAATTGTTATTGTCTTAGTTTCTAGTTTTTTGGGGTTGAGACCAAAACTCATAGGTGGTAGGTTGGGTTGTTACAATAGTATTAGAGCACAGTTCAACACTCAGACATAAAGTCTCATACGCCTGAACGTGTGGCTTAAGAGTGGTAGATATTAGAGATTGTGAAAGGACTGCAGAACTTATACGTGGGGTTATTAAGATGGTTAGTTGTTCTAGTTACTAGTTCTTGTTTTTTTGGGCTAAAACCAAAACTGATAGGGGGCGAGTTAGAATCCGTCAAACTAGGGGCCCAAGCTCAAAAGTGGGCCGAGTCGTTAGGGGTTTGCCTATATAAGATGTTTCTTTTTATTTTAAATTTGTAAGATATTTGAAATTTCCATTTAGAAAATTGACAATAATAAAACAAACGCCTAAGTTGTAAATAGTTAACAAAAAGATTAAGGAATAAGATTGGTTTTGAAATATGATTACTAAACCAGTGAAAACATTACCCTTTTACCTTTTAGAAAGTAGCATGAAAGACATGTCTAGCTTTATTAATACATTTAGGTACTTTCTTGCATAACATTTTTAACACTAATAAAAGAATTAAATCATTATTGTAAATATTGGTATAAAACTTGGTCATTTGGTATAATCAATTTGCGTCAATATCATTACATACAGTTAAGAATCTAATGAAAACAATTGAACTTACACTTTGCCTTTACTTATAGATATATTTTTGATTTTTTATCATAATAAGTCAAGCTTAAGTTATTTGTAACCTAGGTTTAGTGAAGAAAACGATTGCTTTTCATTAATGATGCAAAACAGAATTGTCATCTTAATAAGATAAAAAGGTTAAGCGTTGTTTTTACTATTGATGATTCTTGAAGTGTATTTTTTAATGGCTGGTTTTCCTATTTTTTTTAAAAAAAATTTCAAAACATTTGAGAACTCTCCACCAACAATTACATTATTGTAGAACTTTGTTAAGCTACATGACAACGTCAGCATAAACAAAATAAACTAATTTTAATTTGAACAATGTCACTAATATGGTTTCCTATATACAAAAGAAAGACATACAAAAAAAAAAAATGAAAGGATTCTTTAATGCCTAAAGAATTTAAATGACAAAATTACCCTTATGTTTTCTTTTAAAATTGAGTAAAGCAAGCTCATGACATTATAGTTATAATGTACCATACTTGAGTTTATGGGTATACGCAGAAAATTTTATGTAGGGCACTGACTCATCTTATTATTACAATTGATTGGGTGCATGTAAAGCTACATGGTATTAGCATGGGTTTGGTGTGGGCATCCCATATAGGTAGGCCAAAGTCCAACACATGATAAATGAAAATTTTATAAAGGATTACAGAGGTTGGGGTGGGCAGTTGCCCACACCAGCCTCATGGTAGTTTTGTTACGGGTATACAATTTTCTGACTAGCACAGTTAGGTTTGTTGCAAGCGCAAGCCTGATTGTAAATATTAAGGATTGAAAGGAAAGGGTAGGGAAAAGGGTGCCTCGACTCCTCGTGCCAACTGACAATAGAAATCATTTGATCGTGCATATATGACTTACTTGTGATGTAGCTTCTAAAACATTTCTCAGGCAATACAATTCAGTTCTGCAGATTAACTAATGTATGAGGTCTTAAAAACTTTAATCTACTTGTGGAGATCACCTTTTTTTTTTTTATCCAAAGTGGTTACCAAGTACAAATCAGACATTTGATTCACAAGAATGTGTCTACCAGCTATGCTAAAATAAACATTGTTCTAAGAAAGCGCAAAAAAAAATAATGACAGGAAATTAAAGGAAAAGACAAAGAAATTAAGCGAAGAACTCAATAACTTTCCCAAATCTAGATCTAACCGACTGTTTATAAAATGAATATCTTGTGATCGAATATGAATTGGTTAATTGGTCGTTCTGATGAAGGGTCCGACTTCTATAAGTAATTCTTCAAAAAATTGTAAATGATAATATATACAACATTAAAGTTGAAAGGAACACAGTAACCACCTAAATCTCAACTGGGCTTTAAACAAAGAGATGAGGGAAAGAGGAGGGGAAGGTGGCTTAGCCTCTCGCAAACAATTCCTTGTTCCATTATAAAACCTATAAATTAATTTACTTTTCCTTTTCTATACTTGCCATATGTCAGGTTTTATATTATTTTTGTAAATTGTGGCTTGGTCCGTCTGCCATCTTCCGCGATTGAGTGACAGCTCTTGATTGCCTAGCCTCGAATGTCACAAGAATAAAATAATTTTCCGAAAACCTTCTCTCTCTCTCTCTCTCTCTCTCACAGTACTTCAGCAAGCGGGAGAAGCTTCTCACTCTTCGTCCATCAGAGATTCAGATTGCCCTACCGGAGAGAGAGACTCTCTCTCTCTCTCTCTCATTCTCTGTCCCCACTCTTTCTCATGAATGCACCCACCAATATACCATCCATGGCGCCGAAAACCCTCATCTTGGTCTTCTTCCTCCTCACATCCACCGCCACTCCTGCATTTTCAGCTCAACCCAGCAAGGCAAACGTGACAGCACCAGCTGATATCCCTCCCTTTCCTTCCCCTTCTCCAATTTCTTCTACCCCCATCCACCAAAATCTAGCTACATCGCCATCCTCTCCACCCCAAAATGGTACAAAGCCTGCCTCCCCACCGTCTTCTCCAACCCCATCTGCTCCAGAAGCATCACCATTGCCACCAGCACCATCCACAAAGGCACCCCCCTCCTCCTCCTCACTAGATCCCAAACAGCTCGTGGCTCTGCAGTCGCTAGGTTTCCCCGCCAAAGTTGATCCCTGCTCGCCGAATCCGCCGGGAAACGCCACCGTCTGTGACGCCGGAAAGCCATTCAGGCACCTGATCTCACTTCAGCTAAGGAACTGCTCTTCCGACATTGCAATGTCACCAACCGCCATGAGAACTCTGGATACACTGCAGTCTCTGGCTTTTCTCGACTGCCCAATGGACCCAATCAAGCTCCCCGATGAGCTCATCAATAGCCTCAGATCCTTCTCCTGCATCAAGAGCCTGGGCAAATTGACAGGGGTTTGGCTCAGCAGGCTGGCCAATCTCACAGACTTGACGGTTGAGGGTGTCAAGATCAACGCTAGCGGGCCGACGATCATACTTAGCGGGATGACCCATCTGAAATCTGTGAAGATTGCTAGTGCTAACCTCAGCGGCGTTTTGCCAAAGAAATGGCATCCCAACCTCGTGGAGATTGATTTCTCTGATAATGAATTGACTGGCCCTGTACCCACGTCCATTACCCAGCTCTCTGACTTGACATTCTTGGACTTGAGCTCAAACAAGCTGACTGGTTCTATCCCTTCTACCATTGGGGACCTTCTCATGATCAGAAATATCTCGTTTGCACGGAATTCATTGGATGGCCCGGTGCCTGATTCGTTGGCACAGATCCCTTCTTTGGTTCATCTTGACCTGAGTAGCAACCAGCTCAATGGGTCTGTCCCTGGGTTCCTGTCTCGGATGAAAGGTCTGAAGTATCTGAACCTTGAGAATAATAATTTTCAGGGTGTCATTCCTTTCAATGCTTCCTTTATCAACAACTTGGTGGTTTTTAAGGTCGGTGGGAACTCGAACCTTTGTTACAATAGTTCAGTGGTTTCGTCAAAACTTAAGCTGGGGATAGCTCCCTGCGACAAGAATGGCTTGCCCATCTCGCCTCCGGATTCTTCGTCTTCCCCAGCGCAGGCACCGACCGATGACAGCACATCGGACTCTGACAGTGGTCAGCATAGTCATCACCACGGACCCAGTACCGTGGTTCTTGTGGTAGCAATTGGGCTTTCATCAATAGTCTTTCTGATCATCTTCTGTATTCTTTTGTCAAAATGGTGTTCGTGAGAAAATTGTTAAGGTGGGAATAGAAGCAGCCTGTGGAGAATTTGCAGGATTGTGTTGCGGCCCGGGAGTATTTCTGCAAGCATTTGGGGAGAAGACAATGTACCATTTGAAGCAAAAGGAGACCCCAAAAAGCTGCAATTGTTGATCTGCATTCGTTCTGTGTAATTATCATTTTTTGAAACCACATTAAGGATTTCAGGTAGAGCTCGAAAACCTGGTTTTCCTGGCACACTGTATGATTGATTTGTCTATTTTTCTCTTGTAATTCTTGCATTTCATGAGTGTACTTGGCGAGGAACTTTGTTGAAAGATGAATGTATGTTACACAGTTTCAGTTCTGATGAGATCCAAGGTCATTATGGGCTCCATGATAGCTATATTTCCGCTTAGTTTGCATTGAGGTTGATCGAAGGAAGAACTGACTTATGCATTCTAACATTCTGGACCTATCTATTTTTTAACTGCATAGATAGATCCAGAATGTTAGAATGCAAATGTCAGTTCCGCTCAGACGATTTCTCCATTCAAACCCGGACCAAGAAATCCATACATCATATATATATATATATATATATATATTTGTTACTTGCCAAGAATATTCACGGTGCCTATCAAAAGTAAGTGTTCGCTACACACTCCCACACGAGAGGGAGAGAGAGAGAGAGAGAGAGAGAGAGAGAGAGAGCGTATTTTAGCAATGAAATTCTAGGTAGAGATATCTTCAATAGTTATGAAAGCAAAAAATGCCCTTGTTCATAATATGTTGATTCCTGGACATGTTTTTCCTTGTAATTAATTATAAACAGTTCATGATGCTCTGTTCCGTAATATTTTAAATATAACCGTGCTTGATTTTTCTTGTCCAAAGGAACTGGTGGATTAATTGTTATTCACCGGGTATATTTTGGAAGTACTGTCATCGGAATGGGCAGGCTGACGAGAGTTCAGCTTTCCCCTCAGTTGTTTGTTTGTTGTACGGTACTTTTACGCAGCTTCTTTTTTAATTTTAACCGAAAGGCAGGGAGCCTAAGAGCAGGTTTGCTCCGGAAATATATGCTAGCTTTTACTTGTTCATTCCACTGGATTTGTTCAGTGACGAACAAAAAACTGAAAGCCACTAGATCATGCTTGGTAGGAGAAGTTTCCTGCCTTTGTTGTTCGAATGATTTGGTGTAATCGTTGTAATGTTAAATGCTATTTCAGTTCTCTCTGTCTCTCTCTCTCTTTCTCTCTCTCTCTATATATATATATGTACACACACACACACTTTCTTATGCAATACGTGTCATGCATCTTTTGTTTTCTCCTACCAATTTTAGAGCGGGAAGCTGAACCAGAGCCCAGTCTTTTGTCGGTGTCTTTGCGTGCTTTCTTCTTTTATTATATTTGCTGTCTTATTTTTAGGAATACTATGTGATTCCTTGTAAGAATGGTTCATGAGTTGGGTATGTTAATATTTTATTCATTAGCGGCTGATTGCACATGGCGGTGACGTGCGCGGCGGGAGAACCTTCTGGCAATTCTTCTTTTCGTAGCTCTCAGGCAACTGCATCTATGATTTATTTCCTGCAGCGCGGAAATTTTGGATATGTCTGTAACTTGTGAGATTTGGAGTGGGTAATTTTGATGTTCGGTTCACCAATGTTTTCTGCTTTGTTTCCATAAAACTTCTTCAGCTTTTATGTTTTTTTGGTGGTTCATAAAACAACTTACTGTTTCAGTAATCTTAGGCAGTGCTTGCTTATTATCTTACAATGATCATTGCCATGAGAGGAAAAGGACCTGGATCAATCTTCTACCTCTGAAGTTCTTACATTTGATAACTTGGCGGTTGGGACCTCCCTAAAATTTGAGCCAAGATTATTGCAGAAACCGAAGGTCAGCCGAGGTTAAAGATCGCACGCTTTTTCCGACATTGTTGGCCGCTGCTGAGAGTTTTTCTCTTGAATTGTTAAAATCAGTTCGTTTGAATTGAAAGCAGGATTTTTACATATGCTCCCTCACCATTTGTATTTTCCAAAAGAATAATAAGCATCACTTTAATTGATTTGATACGTGATTCTGTAATCAAGTGCTCCCTTTCTGTAGACCAGCCAACTGGGGTTGGTAGTCTCATTCTTTATTACCTTCTGCAGATTCGGCATTGTTTGGCCTTTCTATATACTTTTGAGTGCCTTATACAACACCCTCCATCTTCTGGCTGTTCAAACACTGTACAAACTCATTCTACCATCTAATTGCACCTCCATGGAGTTTATGTGAAAAGGGAAGCTTGACAATGGTTATTGCTTTGTCAAATCTATGGTTTTCATCAGATTCGGGCTGTTAGATCAACCGGACAGGTTGGTTTCCCCGTTGGTCACAATGCTACGGTTATTGCTCATAAACAAGTCACATTCATATAGGCGAACGGCATTACATCAAGCTTGTGCCATCTCCCATCTCCGATTGAAAAGAAAAAATCTTCACTCACCACCTGCGAAACTCACAGTCCAATTAAAAGGCAGGTCGTGCTTTTTCCATGCTTTTGACTCCACCGGAGAGAAGAACCTTTATAGTTGCCCTGCTGAACCATGCCCTGTAGGTGATAGAATGGCCGAAGCAGGAAAAGTGCATATGGTTGCTCCATGAGAATAACGAACTTTGGGAGACGGTTCTCAGAGTAGCCATCTGAGATCGTGATCATTGAGAATGTGGCAGTAAATGTCCATGAGGAAATCGAATCCTCTGATATATATAGCAGCAAAATTGAAAGCCATGTGCGATTTTGAGCCACCAACATCCATTCGACATGAACGTATGAGTGATTTCAGATCGGTCTCACTCTTCTTCTCCACTGGGGTTGCAAACAAGGAATGGACGTGTCGAAGCGAGCATTTTTTGGCAGTATCAGATTGAAACCTCACTTGATCTACAATGTATCGAGTTGTTCTGGATCTAGCCTTGGTGAATACTGATCAGTGGCACGGATGATGGTGATGTTAATTGGCAATAGAAAGTGGTGATCAATGGCATGGATGATGACGGCTACAAATGACACCAGTTTTTCTGTTTTTCTCAAATAAACTGAACAAGTTCATCCATCAGTACGTGAAGAAGAAACAGTAACATTGTTCCATCCATCAGTACGTGAAGAAGAAACAGTAACACTGTTCCATCAATTCCACTCGCCTTTCTCCGTGTTGAGACAATTTGTTAGAAGGGCAAGCACGAAACAACATGCCATGGTGAAAAGGCCAAGACTTGGAGACGGGTATAAAAGGAGAGACTTGGATTAGCTAAGTGTTAAGAGTTATACCAACGAATGTTCTTGATCCCTCCTGTTGACATTCGTACCTGGATGTTAACTTTCAGAAAGAATTGACCAAGTAATTCATGGTTGCAGCCGTAGTTCCCTATGCTTTGCATGCACATCTCTCCTAGATTGCATGGAGCACCTCCATTTACGCCAGATTCTTATAGCATGATTATGAGTCAGAACCCCGAGTTAGCCTAAGAGCTAGCCAGATGAAATGAAATCCTAAAGTTTTCTGCATTATCCTACTTAAGAGTTTGATCACATTCCAAATTGCAATTAATCTGTTCCATGAGATGTCACCCTGGTTTGGCATTACGTTTGAACTCTGCTTGTGACTTCGACATGCTTCAGGTTTTTCTTTTTTCCCTCTTTTTATTGGTGAATTTAGGCAGAAAGTTAACGAATTATGCAAGAGATGGACATTAAGCATGGAATATTTCTGCTAAAAGGTATGTTTGACATCCTTTTTGCTAATTCACTTTAGCTAATGATCTTAAGTTGGTTCAAGTGGCCAGATGAATGCAAGGGCTAGATGGGTTTTGTTGTCATCTATTAGGCAAAGAGCGAAGATACAGGCAGCCAAAACTCAAGAACCTAGTTGGGGAAATGTTGCTATGAACATTGGGGTTTGGGAATATAATCAGGATGTTCACCGTGAGGGGCATAGCATAGCTGGTCGGACTAGTGGGCCACTAAAAGTCTGGTGAACAGTTCAATTTCTATGGTCCCTACTCATCTGAGCTGCAAAACATGGATAAGTAACAACACTCTAATTGACGATGTCCCACTGGCCACCTAGGTCCTAAAGCAACCCCAGGTGGGGGAAAAGGGAGGGGCTTCAGCCTCATTGAGATAGCTCAAAACCACCACCCATCCCCCTCCCCCACGGGCATGAGCCTCGGGAAGTTTTCATTGGATACTCCCATGGGTTCATGAGGTTTGGTGTTCTGTCTTTGTCTCTAAGCACAGTTTCCCCGCTTAGTAATGTATGATCATGGTTTCTTATCCCAGGAACAAGCCGATATACTTTTGCACTAGGTAGAAAACTTGCGCAACCAATATTGTTACACGAACAAAGATCAAGTCGCCAACCGCTTCATTTTTGTAACTTGTCAAGCTACAATAGTATTTATTTGCTTAGCTTTAGTATAATTCTCACATAGCCAAATTCTTACCAAATTATTTTGCTTATACAAGCAAGTAATGACCTAACCTCAATTTCGTCTGGTAAGGTACGTTTGTGAATTTTTAAGAAGCATCTGGTTGAATAGGAAACCTTCATTGGCTAGCATTTTTGAAGTATAGAGCCAAGTGTAGCTATTTTCCTTTCTAAGAACAAGAGAACGCGTGCACACACACACAAAAGGGGGAGGGACAGAGAATAACTCAGGAACAGTTTGAATTTGATCACACGATTTACAACAGCAGCATCAAAACGTAACAACCTATATTTTTTCTGATATGTATTTGATTTACTTTAATGTCAAAAAGTTTAAGCTATGTAATTAAGTTGACTGGAAAATCTCAGTTTACACATACACACAAACAGGAAAAGTCGATGCTGCCATGTGACGGGTAGTTGTATAATGCCTAAAATTTAAAAGTTCATAGCTAAAAAGAACATCTTAAACCCTCCCCACACCATAAACTGTAGCCAATACTAAATTAGGTGGTTTTTTTAATACCAAATTTTAGATTTTAGTAATCAGGCAACACTGAATTCACACACACACACACATATATATATATATGGTCCTGCCTACCCCAGGAAACATCAAGCCAGGTTTTGACGGTCCAAATACAATGCAATTTTTTTTTTTTAAATGGTGGTGGAAGGAGAACTTTGAAAGGACGGAGTCATCATTTTTTTGCCGTAAAAGGAATAAATTATAGTATCAAAATTTTATCAAGAGCCAAAATAAAAATTTTCAAATTTTATATTTTATATATATATTAAACTAAAAATTTTTAGATTTATATATAAATCTTTACAGTTTTTAAAATCTAGAGGGAAGGGAGGCCAAGACCGCACCCCCTTCCCTCTGCCTAAACAAGGGCATTCGTTTTCGTGCTGATAAGCCAAAGCATGCCCTTCTTGAAAGACAAGGGAGAGAGGCCGTATGTAATGCACTTGGCTGGGGTAAATGTTTAACGTAGCAAACTTGTAGAATATGATAACAATGTACAATAAGGACTTGTGGAAATAAATGCAAGCGATACGATTGAATTCAATTATATAGCACCTGTACGTCCATATTAAAAGCTTTAATCATTGGCCATCAATAAGATAGTTATCTGAACTGATTATGAGTCGTCGGATGGACTTTATTGGCATTCCTTAAGATGACGTGTAAAATCCTTTTTCTGAGAGGTAAAACAAAATTCGTACTTTCATCTTGGAAGAATAAACTTCATATACGACACCTTGAAATTATCAATGAAGTTGACCAGACGGCTCACACAACAATTTGTGCAGTCCTCGTATTTTTATCATGTACGTATTTTAAAAATTATTATGTATAAAACGCCAAATTTCTCCCATCATAGATGCCTCGAGCCTCTCACACATTGCATCAAGCTGCATGTGTAGGACACCATATGGACGGGGAAGTGAATTCCTTCAGTCTGCTGGCCTCCCACACACAGCCCAATTCGATGCATCAGGCTGCGTATTTCTAAGTTTCTTTTTCCACATCCTTCACATGAAATATTTTTACTTTTTTGTATATCAAATACATGAATGGGATCTTTGTATGACTCATTATAAGCCCAGGCCATAAAGCATAATGTTTACGTCAATTGATTTGCGGTTCATACATACTGACCAAAATAATCCTTAAAATCTGAAGGGTCACACACACACACACCCACCCACACACGTTTAAAAATTTTGTTATGGTAGACCATATTTGACACCATGTCTAAAAATAGAATAATGATTTTTGGATGAAATATGAATCGTTTGATTTTTCAAGCTCTTTGATCTTCCTGACATTTTGAAATGATGTCCCTCAAACGCTCCTATTTGTTAAATAATTAGTTTTGTGTAAATCTCTCCTGTTAAATAATTTCGTCCATCAAATAATTTTATGGTAGAGAGAACAGGCACCAAAATATTAAATATATAAAATTTTGACATATTGAAAAGTTCGTGCAACAAATGAGAAAAATGAGAGAGAGGGAGAGAGAGAGAGAGAGAACTTTTACCCACGAATGAAACGACATTTTTTACAATGTGGTTTCGCCTGAACCAACGTACATGTCACTTCCATCATCAGCTGCAGAACATGGACACTGTTGCACAACACTATCTTCGTTCTAATGCCAACATCTAAAATACATAGGCCGAGATTTTCTCTACCGTTATGCCACTATAGACTATACGACTGTATAAACCTTCACAGTTTTGGAGGTGTCACATACGATAAGATTTTCCGCGTCGCTTGGAGTTGTGCAAAGCCAATTCACCTGCAGCGAGTATAATGCCAATAGTTAAGAGTGGTAAGAGAGTCTTGAATTTGATACAAGTCCACCGCAGAGAAGTTGCCGCTTGGACGAATGAAGATCTTTTAAGGTGGTTAATGGGCACCGTACTCAGGCTTCACTTGAACACGCATTATTATGAGATGGAGAGAATTTTACGTAGTTTACTGCCAATATTCCAAATATAATCTTTCTATAGACCTGGGAAAGGCAGTTATGGATCTAATGACATTGTTTCTTGAGGTTCATCTGAAAAAAAAAACTCTTTAAATAATGCAAATCATACCTGAAAAGCTTTCAAATGAAAAAACATGCCTGAATTGTGTTATTTCTTGCAAAAGCCTAATTTGCAAACAAAACGGGTTTGTCACATGGGGAAGCACAAGATCAGGAAATATGCAGAATGAAGATGCGATCAGGAAACAGAAATAAAAGAGGAAACAAAAAGGGACGGGAAAAAAAAAAGAACTTCAGTCTCACATACTTTCTTCTGAACGTTAATGCTCACACATTTGCATGGCTCGCCTTGATGAGCACCAAAATACCTCCAGTCCCACAGTTTAACCGAAGCATCATTGCCCCCAGAAATTACGAACTTCCCATTCTCTCCAAACAAAGAGAATGCCCTGTAAAATGAAGGAAAATATAAGCAGAAAATTCAGCTGCATGTGGCACCCAATGGGACAGTCAAATACTCACACACAAGAAGCAGCAGCAGTATGCCCTCCAAGAGAATGATCAAGTTGCAATCTTTTTAGTTGTACACTGCTTGACGTTTCAGAAGTATCTTGTGATACCTTCTTGTTGTGTTTCACAAGCATATGCTTCCTTGCTTGAGAGGAATTTCTTCCTTTGATGCCAGAAAGTGCAGATTCTATATTGATCACATCAATAACCCCATCTCCCCTTGCAGCAGCACATAAGTTTTGTGACATTGCTTCCATATCCTCCTGAGCTACAGATATTGCATGGACAAAAGGAGGATTTATGGACTGGCTTGCACTATGGGAAGTGTTAGCGTGGGTTGGGTCATCGTTACCTAAAATTGTAACAACTTGTAAGAACCAAGTAAAGAAAGAAAAATGGACCTATACAACATAGCTTATGTAGGTTACAAACAGGAATATGTTAATTGTGATATTCCTATGCAACCTTGCTGGGGAATACCCTGAAGATATTTTCAGAAAAATAATTGAGAAGTAGCTGACTAGCTGTACAGCAAGGAAAAACTACACGGCAAAAAACCTATGCAAAAGGAAAAATAAGCAAAACAACAAAAGGAGTAAAACCCATAGACCAAAGGAACGGCTTTGCAGAAAAACTCCCCCAAAGGAGGGAAGTTTCCAATCGAAGGAATATACACTAGATATAGGGTCACAATCAAGTATGGAATTGAAGAACCTCCTGGCAAGGCAGGGAGCACTTATACTTCCAAAATCTTCTTCGCCATGCCATGGAGGACATAATGAGTATGTTGCCAAGTTCAATCCTAGGCACAAAGACACATCCAAAAGGTTGAGATTGCCCTGAGGATATTTAAAGAAGAAACGAATGCCTGCCTTAGCTGCAAAGGTGAGCTGCTTGTTAGCAATGGGAAAAGCCACCTTGTTACATTTACTAATCCTATTCACCTTCAGCAATCGAACACAGGAAACAAGTTCAAAAAGAATTCACAGTGAAGCAAGTTTCTTGTATGAGAGTTCAACATGGTGTCTACTGTTTAGCCTGCCTAATCAGCTGAAAGCTAAAATAAGCAAATTCTGTTCAGCAGTTTCTCTGGTGACACCATTAATATGAGTTCACAATTATCAATTTTCTTTTCGTTATATCCAGCTATTTCAGTCAGAACCACAGCAAACCTGCTTAAAGTTAGTTAGGAGTCAAAAGAGCTGATGCAGCATATATTTAAGATTTGAAAAGTAAAGAGAAAAGATATCTGCCAATACACAAACTTGGTTAAATGTAGCCTTAGTTAAGAGGGACATGGCATTGGCATTTTGAATGATAAGATTGGTAATTTGGTACTACATCAAGGTCATCGAACTAGTTCTTGGAATCCTTAAAAAAAAATCACGAGGATTGCAGAAATAGCTGCATGCACCCAACTTTAATTGAGACTGCACTTTATACAAATGTTGACTTTTGACTTGCAACATTATCATGGCAAGTGTATATTAAATAGGACAAAATATTCAATTTTACAATAATATTCTTTTAAGTAGCTCACATCTGGATACTATTGAGGGGTCACATAGGTGCAGCTGCAAGTGCAGCATTTTTCATGAAAACATGGGCACATATATGAAGAGAATTAAAAATATACAGAATTAAAAGCCCGTGACTGTCAATGTCTCAATGGAAAAAAAAGAAAAATCTGAATGTTTCCATCACAGCTGCAGGGACTGTTTTGAGTCCTGTGCAATTTAGCCCCTAAGATTTTCTCCCAAAAGGCTAAGTCTCAAGCATATTCTCATGACTGCTGATAACCCGCAGGGAAAGAAAAACTCGTTAATCTTTCAGGTCTCTTACCAAAGTCCAACAATGCACCACGCCATTATGGATTCCTTCTGTGATATTTCATTTGTTCGGGCTAACCTTGCTTCTAATAGTATTGCAAAACTTACGCAAGTACTATAAAAGTTCCATCTCTGAGGTAAGGCAAATTTTTGGTATTAGTGAGTTAAGAACCAACAGGTATTCCTGTTTTTCTGCTCCATTCTAGTACTGCAAACCATCCAATACCTACTATGTGTGCTCCTGAATAAATAATTTATCAAAATTCTTATGTTGGCCCATATCATGTGCTTGAAGCAACCAGTGAGCCTGCGAGTGTAGATATGGGAGCGAATAAATTTCAAACAACTTTGCTGTGGAGACACTACTACATATATGTAACATATATGTGTCTGTGTGCATTACTGTAAAAAATAGTCAATACATTGATAAAAATCGTACCACGAAAGCACCATTTAAAAATTGAAGCACTAATCAAACTTCTAGCAATTTTGGAAAAAAAAAAACAAAATTAAACTTGATCAAAGCTGACCAAATCTAGACTTGGGAAAAAATGGCATGGGATGCATTGACTTCACCTAACACGCCTTTAACTGTGTTCTGTGTGTATCCCATGTCCTTGAATGTTGAGATGGGTTCAGCAGCAATTTAGCTACGTCCATGTGATACAATCAATAACTGTCTAGACTAAAAGTTTCATGCCTGGAATCATTGGAAGGGAAACAAAAACTTGACGCATGTCTGTCAGAAATTTCAGCTGGTACACAAAATGCGATCAAAACTGCGTGGAGACAGGATAGTCAACAGATGAGAACCTTGCACCTAAATCCATCCACCATGAAATTAGAAGCTCAGCAGATGATTCATTTCACATTTTGCCACCAATGGTACAGCTTCCAGTACAAAATAATTAATTATAATATTATATCATTAATATTTGCTATCCATTTGATCCTGTAAGCAATTGTACAGGATCTTGATAGTTTTCATAATATACCCCTTGAGGATAATTTTAGTTCCTTAATCTAATGATTAGATAATCAACTGGAGAAGGGCAGTTTTGACAGGATCCACTATGACAGGTAAATCGTTCTTTGATTGAAGTCTTTCAGGATATGATTTCTTCCTAAAATTTATTTCCACATACTGACATACAATTTTCTAAAGGGAACCTAAGAAACAGCTCAAAACTTCAGGAAGTAACAAAAAATGTCCATGTCAAATAAACAAACTGTAATAGGATGAGAATTACCAAAATCTATTCTTTTGTAGCATTTCCCTCTTGAAAATTCCCATATTGCAAGCCTTGCATCTAATCCACCAGTGATGACTGTTGAAGACACCGCCAATATAAACGAATTAAAGATTAGCACAATCAAAGAATGCAATTTAATATGACACGAATATAATTTTGTTTGGTGTATAAACAAATATTCTCAGCAGGAATTATACAGCAAGAGCACAAACAGGAAAAGCCTGTCATACAATTGGCTTGTCAAGAAAATAACATGCAAATCAATGAGGATGCAACTTTATTTTCCATGTACACTGAAAAAAATACTAAAAGAGACTTTACTTATCAGTTCAATTATGAATTTATGGCGGATCCAACATTCTAAGCTTGGGAAAAGCGAACCTCACCTTAAAATTTTAGCTACATCACACAACTGAAACAGAAAGTATATTGTGCATTTGGAAGAGTAAGGGCTGCCAAATTATAGATTTGGTAGCTAGCACCTCTGGGGCTATGTCACACAGGTGCGGGTGCGATACAGGGATACGGGTGCGGATACGGCAAGTATCACAATTTCCGGATACGCGGATACGGCAAATATAATATTCTCAAAAAATTATAAATTAAAAAAAAAACAAACAAAACATTGTTTATCACCGTGTGACTTAGCTCAAAGCTTATGGTTTAAGGACTCGTTTTTTCCCTAGAAGAAAAATTTGATACAATCTGAACGATTCTCTTTTGTCTCGCCTTAAACCGATGAACCAACAAAGAAGAGGCTGGACTCGTTTTCTCTTTTGTCTCTTTTGTCTTTGTTTATGTGTTCATTTATTTAGTAGATCTTGTCTCCATGATGATTGCGTTAACATCATTCAGAAAAAAAAAAATGTCTTCATACATATATCAAAGTTGTATATTGAGAGGGAGGGAAAGATGGCCAACTTTAGTCCTGTATCGAAAATATCTAAAACAATAAAATAGGATATAATCTTGCCGCCCGCTTCACGTAACAGAGAACACCTCCCGCTTCGGCAGTGGGACACCTCGACGGGTGAAAGGGATAAGAGCTCAATCGGTTTTAAAATCGGGTTTTTTGGGTTCGGATCGCGTTTGACCCAAACCCGATCCAAAACGTATCTACACCGTATCCGTGTCCGAATTCCCGTATCGGCGTACCGATACGGATACGTGGGCTAAACCCATGTATCCATGTGACTTAGCTCTGGGGAGAAGGTGATAGTGGTCTATGTTACATAGGTGTCACATTTGCCGCTGCATAACTCCATATCCATTCCACCACATCCCAAGCAGAAATTAAAGAAGAGGACAGATGACCATTAAGTCGGTGTGTCAACGAAGCATATCCTATTGCCGTAATTTTTCATTGCCAAAAGTTTCAGGCTTTCAGCAATGTGACATGGATAAGGGAGACAACATGATCACTAGTCAACCAGCTTTACAGTTAAATATAAGGACTTCTGAGACACAACCTGAACTTCAAAGCAACTTTTCAATGACATAAGGAGTACCTTCCCATGGTCTCCATGGAAGAAATTGAACGCTGCTACATATCTAAGAAACCAAATTAAGGTTATAATGGAGATCCTAAATAGAACAAAGAAAACCAACATTATAAAATGTCCATCGTAATCCGTATCGGACAGGCCAATGATACACTATATATATATATATATATATATATATATATATATATATATATATATATATATCTCGAAACATATCGTAAATTTATTTTTTTAAAGTTAAAAAATCAAAATAAATAATTGAAAATAGACAAAAATTCAATGCTCCATAAAAAACATGTTACACTTACATATAGTCTTACAGGAATATACATTCGCCAATTTAACATAACATAATCATTATGTCATAGGTAATCATATATTAAGAAATAATAGTCATATAGTTACATATTACAAGATGAAAATGTTTAATACAAATAACAAATGAAAATAATCAAGTATCATCTATCCATCATTCATCACCTAATTAAAATACCTAACAAATGATTTTCAATCAATTGTTTTCCTCACCCTTGTGCATCATTTTCATGTGTGATCGTACAGAGATATATATCCACAAAACAATGGAAATCTATGGCAATTCACAGAACAATAGATTAAAAACAATAGAAATCTATAGTGAGAGATTTTTATACATTTTGTGAAAGAAATCAGAAACCCCTTTTTATTCATCTGCAAATTGATCTCTCACATGCAAATCTTCCTTCAAATTGATGTTTTTTCTAATAAATTGATAAGAGATCCACTTTACTCAACTCCTAAGAGTGTTTCGAAATGAGGAGAGGGGGCTTCTTTAAAATACAGTTAAAGAAAGGGGTCTCGAGTACCCTGTACTGAGGGTGTATTGTATCGATTTTTCCCATAGTTACAATACATCCGCAATGTAAGATATATATGACACTGCAGAAAACATTTCAATGATAAGACTTTCCATCAGTAAAATGAGTTTCCACGTAACACAATTTGGATTTTCTGCAGGAGCAGCCATATTACATGATTTTTCTAAAACATGCAGTAATTGGAGGCATAGTTAGAAAAAACATGTTTTTTCTTTAAAACATGTGTTAGAAATACGAAAAATAAGTCAGCCAAAAAAACAACAAAAAAATCCTTTTATATTTAAAAAAATGCCAAAATGAAAAAACGTAAAAAAAGAGCATCTTTTTCACATTTTCTCACTTTCACATTTTAGGTTTTTTTTCACATTTTTATTGTTAAACTGCTTGTTTCCATTTTATAATTTTTATTTGTTGCTTATCTACTTATTTTTTGATGTTGTGTTATAGTTCTCATTTATTTTATTTTTTCCTAATTTTTAAGAAATTTTTAATTCTTTTTTAAAAATATAGTTCTTTCCCCTTTTTTTCGAGGTCGTCATAGTTACCTGAGAGAAACCTTGCCATTTAAAATGTGAAAACAATATTTGTGACTATGATTGGAGGGCATATTGGCTGGCTATGTTAGGCAACCAAGCTGAACATTCTTGCATTGTCTTCGCAAAAGTTTCTGCATTATGCTGTTGTTAATGCAAGACTTGACAATTTTGTGAAAAGAATTCTTGAACTTAAATGTGAGAAGCTGTAAAGATTTATTTTCATTCAGATAAGGATTAAGCAATGTGAGAAATAGGTTTATGAGGAAAACATCTATATATATGAATGGCTATGTTAGGTAACCAAGCTGAATATTCTCGCGCGATAACATGCACAATATATATATCTATATATATGAATGTATGTATATATACGCACCACTTCACAAACTACGGGTGCACAATATACAATACTAACAAGAAAGAAAAAGGATACATTTTCATGAGCAGCTCTTAGCGTTCTATAAAGGCAGTTATGACGGACATCAATAACCTGGGAAAAAAATTAAAGCAATTTTTCAGTAATTCAACTAGTAAGATAGAACAAGAGCTCTGAAAGTTAACAGATTGAGGCCAGAAAGATTAGCCATGCTCTGAAAGAAACTGGAGATGTCCAGAGAAGTTCATACAAGAAGCAAATTATCAGCTATGCTTCCAGCAACATTAAACTTTATTTCTGAAAGCATCACACGGAGATATCACACAATATAAATTGAGAAAGCACATTTTTTAAATTAGTATATTTTCGATTTACAAAGCACATCCTGGAATTTGTCTCTGCCTTGTCAAATGAAGGATAAGACAAATGGAACAACAACAAACATGATTATTAAGAACCACAATGTTTCTTATCCTTTCATTTATCAGGATTCATGTGTTAAGGTGACGACCAAGCTTGGCTTTAGTGGCAGACGTGCCATGTGAACTATACCCAATGTCATGCTCCATTTTTCAATGAAAGCAATTTCAGTGAAAGCAATTTCAGTGAATTGATGCTTCTGTCCTATTCAAATAGCCCAAATAGATGCCAGCAAATGAGTTTAAGGTAATGCCACATAGCATAATAATGTTTTCAATATATTATCACATTGATATTTGTATTATAATATGTATAATAATGTATTCATATATAAAAAGTGAAAGTTCCAGTGCATATTTAGTGTACTTATGTTTCCAGTATACGCATATGCATCTTTTGTGTGTAATATAGTGGAAAATATGATAGAATAAATACACAATACAGTATAATGTCATTTACTTTACACAGTTGTGAAATATATACACAGGGTTCGGTTCAGGACTGAATCCGTGTGCATTAGGTTCAAACCAAGCAGGTTTAGACTAGTGAAGACTGGGTTACAGGGGTCAACTGGGTTCAATAGGCTTAGATTTGGAGGAAAGCTAGAGTATCAGGTTCAGACTAGGTCTAAGGGGCGTATCCTAGGTCTGGATCAGGTCTTGGTCGAGCCAGGCTGGTATGGTTTTGGGGCCCACTAAATTTGATAAAAACCCTAAGACTTCTGGCAGATTTAGGTTTAGATATATCAGGATGGAATTCTGCCCCCATGGAAACTGCACACAGAGTGGCCATTTTTGCCCATAAAAATTTGTCAAATTTTGGGACAACTTAGGCTACCAGATCAATATGTGAAGCCAATAGCCCTTCAGCTTGAGCCTGATTCAGACTGCATCTGAAAACTCAACCTAGTTTGGTCTAGAAATTAATTTTTCGAAAAGAAAGTTCATTAAAGAAAATGAAAAAAATATCTTGACTGAGCATTCAGCCATCAAGGTCATAGTTATGCATGTTAAATGAGAAAAGAAAATTAAGATATTAAGTATACAATAACTTTAGGCAGCCAAGCAACTGAATTCATTAGCATCATTTACGATATCTAGATTTCTAAGGAAATCAACTAAAAATTTCTAAATTATAGCAGAAAAAGTGTCTTAGGAATACCTTTACATCTCCACTGTCATCAGCAGCAGCAAGGAAAGATGATTTGGGACTGAAAGATATCTATTGAACACAGAGAAAAAGAAAACAAGGAAAAAGAAAAACAAGTTACAGACAATATGTAGCTTATGATTTATGAAACATCATAAAAAATGCTGATAATAAAAGTTTGTACAACTGAATAAGTTGACAACATGTAGCTTATGAAACACCACCGGAAGTGCTGAATATAAACGTGTACAACAGAATAATCAGCTAATGAACACAAAATAACCAGTAATCCCTGGTCAGGGTAGCTTAAAGCAAAATTGAGTAAAGGAGATTAGTCATATCTAATAATGTCTTAATACCGGAAAATAATTAACACAATTTATTAATAAAAAACTGAAAAGAATTTACTGTTCTCTATGTTGCATGGACACATATACAGGTGTCGCCGTGTCGGTGTCGGACACTGGTATGGGTGTTGAATACGGCAAACTTCAAAAAATTAAGCACTTGGACATGACCATATATATATATGTTGAATACAGCAAACTTCAAAAAATTAAACACTTGGACATGACCATGTATATATATATATATATATAGAGAGAGAGAGAGAGAGGAAAATTGAATGGTGATTTTGGCTTTTCAAAATCACCCAGCCATCTAAGTGGGGCCGTCCGATCCAATATGATAGACAGTTAAGGGAAAAACAAGGAGAAAAAGTGATGAACATTTGCATCATCTAACAAATTGTAGAAAAAAATTCATCTAAAATCTGTTATATAATCAATTATTGTTTAAACTTTATTAGTCTGTGTTTGTATATATGTTTTATATCAAGGTTAGTTTCACGAATATGAAATGTAGTTAAATAAAATAGTCTTTTTAAAAAGTTAAAAGGACAGACCCATGTCATCCTTCAAATGCTTTTTCTCTATCTTTTGAAAGAAAAAGAAATCTTCCTTTTGGAAAGGAAAAAGAAAAGGATGATGTCCTTGTAAGTGGGGGGGGGGGGGGGGGGGGGGAAGACAAAGAGAGAGAGAGAGAGAGAGATGTCAGTCAGAGTCAAAGAGGGAGGTAAGTGAAAAGGAAAAGGAATAAAGAGAGGAAGAAAGGAAAGAGAAGGGAAAAAATAAGAGGGAAAAGGGGCAACACGTGTCTACTTTTTGGACACTTCATGTTCAGAAAATGGCATGTCCCACACGTGTCAAGGCATGTTGGTGTTGGATACGGCCGGATATCGACACTTCATTTTTTTGAATTGTCCATGCAACATAGGTTGTTCTTTATTAAGAACCAAAATGGCAATAACAATACAATGAAGAGAAAAAGAAACAATAAAACAGAAAAGCAAAATTACAAAAACCAACTAGCTCCATGTACTATATATATATATATATATATATATATATATATATATATATATATATATATATATATATATATATATATATATGACAATTCAATCTTGTCGGATGCCGGATGTTACTTGTTGGTAAAAAACAGTCATTACATTGGTATTAGAGATAGTTTATGGTGGGGCAATGGTTTATGCTGGCTTTAGTGACGTTTTGTAGTCCTGCAACAAATTTTCCTTTCAGCAACAAATTTTTAAATTTTGATCATCCAAGATCCAACAACATGGACTATATATATATATATATATATATATATATATATATATATATATATATATATATATATATATATATATAAAACTATATACATATATATATATATATATATAACTATAAAAGAGTGGGTGAATGGTGACTCTGGCTACCCAAGTTACTCAGCTCATTCACGAAGGCTGTCCAATCCATCGTGATAGATGGTTGAGAAAAAAACAAGGAGAAAAAGATGTACATCTAATACTAATACACACATTTTTCTCTTTGTTTTCTGTCCACTATCCATCATGATGAATCAGATAGCTTTCATCAGTGACTTGGGTAACTCTTGATAACCAAGTTCACCATTCAATATATATATATATATATATATATATATATATTGGAGATAAGAACATGAATTTTAATCTCAAACTTGGCACGTTATGCCTATGGACCATTGATTTTTCTAGATATTAAGATTGTCTAGATACTAAGACACCCATATTTACATTAGACTTACAAGACTGTATGTAAATCATATCTACAAGTCAAAAAAATATAGTGTATAAACACTACAGAGTATAAACTATAGTGTATAAAACTATATGTAAATCATATAAGTCAAAAAAATATAGTATAGTGTGTAGTGTATAATAATATAATATATAACACTATAACGATTAACAGTATAACATTACAGAGTATAAACTATAGTGTATAAACACTATAACACTGTAGTGTATAATAATATAATATATAACACTATAATTTATAACACTATAACACCGTTGTGTATTACATAGTGTATAACTCTATAACACAATAATACTTTAGTATATAACGCTATAACATTATAGCGTACGACGCTATAATGCAATAGTGTATGACGATGTTGTATATAACACTGTAGTGTATAACACAATTACACTTTAGTGTATGACACTAAAACACTATAGTGTAAGGTATGGTACTATAACAGTAAAGTGTATAACAGTATAGTATATAACACTATAACACTGTAGTGTATAACGCTATAGTGTATAACGCTATAGTGTATAACACTATAACACTGTAGTGTATAACGCTATAGTGTATAATACTATGACACTATAGAGTATAACTCTATAATACTATAGTGTATAAAACTCTAAGACTATAGTGTATAAAACTATTGTCTATAATATTATAACATTATAGTGTATTATAGTATAGTGTAAAAGTCCATAAACACTGTAACACTACAGTGTAAAAAAAAATAACCCTATAACGCTATAGTGTATCAATTATATTGTATAACACTACAACACTTTAGTGTATAATACTATAGTGTAGAACACCATAACAGTATTGCGTTAAATCACTATAGTGTATAACACTATAACACTATAGTGTGTGACACAAAAAAACTGTAAAATATAGTGTATAACACTCTAGTTTATGACAACATAGTATTACACTATAGTGTACGACAATATAACACTATAACACCATAGTGTGTACCACAATAACACTATAACACTGTAGTGTATAACAATATAACGCTATAGTGTATCACATTATGGTGTATAACGATTATACACTATACTTTACAGTGTTATATTGTTGTACACTACAGAATAATACATTATAGTGTTATGGTGTCATAAACTAGAGTGTTATACACTATACAGTTTTTTTGTGTCACACACTACAATGTTACAACGTTATACACTATAGTTATATAATGCAATAGTGTTATGGTGTTCTACACTATAATATTATACACTAAAGTGTTATAGTGTTATACAATATAATTGATAAACTATAGCGTTATAGTATTATATAATACAACATTATATGGTTATTGTGTTTTACACTATAGTGTTACAGTGTTATGGAGTTTTACACTATACTGTAATACACTATAGTGTTATAATGTTATAGACAATAGTTTTATACACTAGTCTTAGAATTTTATACACTATAGTGTTATAGTAGTGTTATAGAGGTATACTCTATAGCGTTATTGTGTTATAGTGTTATATACACTATAGCATTATACACTACAGTGTTATATACTATACTGTTATACACTTTACTGTTATAGTACCATACACTATAGTGTTTTAGTGTATTTAGTGTCATACACTAAAATGTAATTGTGTTATACACTATAGTGTTAAAGTGTTATACAATATAGTGTTATATACAACATCGTCATATACTATTGCGTTATAGCGTCGTACACTATAATGTTATAGCATTATATACTAAAGTGTTATTGTGTTATAGAGTTATACACTATAGTGTAATACACAACGGTGTTATAGCGTTATACACTAAAGTGTCATAGTGTTATACATATAGTGTTATATATTATATTATTATACACTACAGTGTAATAGTGTTTATACACTATAGTTTATACTCTGTAGTGTTATACTGTTAATCGTTATAGTATACTAAAAACTGTACGTAAATTATATCTATAAGTCAAAATAATATAGCATGAATAAACAAGTAAACTTTACGTATGTGGGCATAGTTGGTACACAGAGAACTACATATACATATATAGAAACATTGAAATCATCCCGCTACATTTGTGGGTGGATGGTTATTTTTTTTTTATTTGATGTCGCTAAAACCAGTGTTTAAACATGAGCCGAGTCAACTCATTGACTCGGCTCGGCTCACCCCCTTCCCAGGTAAACCCAATAAGGGGACTTGGTTTAAACAAAAACTCAGTAGGCCTTAGAATCGGTTGATTCGGTCGAGTCAAGGAAGACTTGCCCGAATTCTGTTGAGTTTTTGTATGCAATGTAATATGGAAAAACTAAAATGTGCAGGGGGTTTTGAGTAATAAAAGCATGTTATAAAAAAGATGAAAACCCAAACCCTCGTTTGACTTTTCTTCTTCTTGACGGCAAAAGATGAGGGAGAAAGACATTAAACCCTTATCTACTGTCATGAGGGAGAAAGACATTAATCCCTTATCTACTATTTCCGACCATATTTTCAGTGAGAATGGAGATTCCGACGACTGACCCACGTCAACATAAAAATTGGCTTCTCAAGTATGCTATTCTTGTGTTTTTCGTTTTATTTTCCAACCTTATGTTTCCCAATGATTTGGATTGATTAACTTAACCCTTTTAGTTTTCTAGTGACTTCCATTTTTTCCGATGTGTTCTCTCTCACTTTCCAGTATCTCTCTGTCCTCCCCATTCTTCTCTTCTTCTGTTGGTTCATAATCTTATGGAAGTATTTCCAAACCTGTCATGCTCTCTCTTTGTTTTTCTCTCTGCTCTCTCTCTTGTAACCTCGCTCTGCTCCTGCCCCTTTCTCTCTATCTCTTTCTCTATCTCTCTTTCCCTCCTTCTTGGCCGCTTGGACTCTATCTTTGTTCATAGTTCTCATTCTTTTCAAGTTTCAACTGGATGCATATTTTGTTTCTCTTTTATTTCATCTAATTCTCATCAATTTTTAGTTGAGGCGGTTCTACCATCTACCTGCTGTCTATCCATTTTTTAATTTTTATCGTTAGTTTCAACTGAATGCATATTTTGTTTCTATAACTTCATTTGATGTTAATTTGACTTATTTTTTAATCATATAAGAAAAAATTAAGTCATTTTACAATTTTTTTACATTTAAAAACAAGTTATACATTGTTATTTCTTAAACAAAAAAGTCAACATAACCTGGTCCGAGTCACCGAATTGACCCACCGAGTCATGAGTCCAGACCAGACAAGTGGAGTCCCTAGTCACTGGGTTTTAAAACCTTAGCTAAAGCCTAAAACCCATCGCAAAAAGGGGTATTCCCTTAAGAATCATGGCCATACAACTGACCATCACAAATGCACCTTTTGTGAGGGTTTTTGGCGACATGAAATAAAAAAATAACCATCTCGCCATAAAGGTAGCTAGCAAATTTCAATTTGTATATATATATATATATATATATATATATATATATATATTGATTGAGAATACGAAAACAAAAAAAAAGTAAAAACTGCATTTGTTTTTAAATATGGAGAAAAAGAATTTATCATGTTTTGAGACATCACATTTTTTGGAGAAGCCTGCAACATTTCATTAGATTTCATTAGATTCTTTTACCTGATCTTGCCAATCTTAGTTCAAAACAATAAAAAAAAAGGAAGAGCCCAAAACTATTACCCAATCTTAAAATAAATAAATTAAAACTTTACCTGAATATTCTGAGCGGAGAGTTCAGAAGATTCTTTCAATTAGAACTTTAGGATTTTTTTCATTTCTAAAAAACTGCTGAGATTTTTGTGAAAATTTTCTCTAGAAGAACTTTAAGAAAAATAACGGAGAAAAATTGAAACCCTTGCTGTTAAAAGCCCTGATAACAATATTTATGATATATATATATCGAGAGAGAGAAAGAGAGAGTACAGAGCATATCATTTTACAGAAGCAAATGCAATGAAACTGTTACAGGAAAAGAAGACAGAAAAAATCCACTTATGTTCCATAATGCAGAAAAACTGAAGCCTCACTTTCTAAATATATTTCAAAGGGAAGGAAGAAAGTAAAAAAATATGGCCAATGCCTAACATAGTCAACCATGCCTATTGACCAGTCTATTATCTGGATCTAGCAATTTTAACGCATCAGGACTAGTTGACAGACTGCCAACTTGGTTGTAGTCCATGAATAAAGCTTTTGAATCAAGTTATCAACTTTATCCAAGTAAACAAGGCAACATGGAGTCAAGCCAACTGGTGTACAACATGGGGAGAGAGAGTAGTTCCGCTAATTTTAATAACACCTTTAGTGCAAATAGATGGTTACAAATTACAATTGTTAATATGTTATCAGCTTAATAAGTAACCATATTCCACACACCAATTTAGGTGCTTGAAGATAAACATGCAGCAGAAAGTTTAAGCTCTAAGGATCATAAAGGGAGAGAAAATTCTAAAGAATATTACAAAAAAACGTGAGGAGATTTAAATGCACAAAATTTATTTGATCAACAACAGCAATATGGCAGACTGACTGCCTGGGTGCCTTGACGTTATCAGGTTAGTAAGTAACCATATTCTACACCAATTTAGCTGCTTGAAGATCAACATGCAGCAGAAAGTTTAAGCTCTAAGCATCATATGCAAAAAAATGTGAGGAGATTTAAATGCACAAAAGTTATTTTATCAACAACAGCAATATGGCAGACTAAACAAACCTGATTTATCTCTTCTTTGTTGTAGTTATAGCTTTCCAAAATTTTATCCGAGGATGCCTGGAAAAAAATAAACAGATGAAAACTGTGTAAACAAAGGACAATTGCACAAATTAGTCATCCCACAAACTGTGAAGGAAGCAACAAACAATAAGCTCATCACAAGTCAAACCAAATAAGGATATAATTCATAAATAAGGTCAATAGTTAAATGCTGATCAGTCCATCAGATGGAGGAGTCAAAAATGAACAAACTAGTTTTTGGGCTAAAGTCAGTCTAGACCTAAAAACCCAATCCCTCAGTTTTAGTGCCACTCTGTAACTTTTTGTTCTTTGCTTCTTCAATCATCTCCTGAAGGAAAAGACAGAAAGACCAAGCCCCCCACACTCCCTCATACAATTTGGAGTGTGCAGACCTTTTAGGTGTCTGCAACCAGCAAGTAGTAGCAGTTGTGGCCAGACGCAGGACCAGAAATTATACTTTGTATAGGCTGGCATTTGATAGCAAGGAGACAGGTACGGGTACGGGCTGTTTCCAAAATACTTGGGTATCGCGGTACGATTGTGTGTGTGTAACATAAAATAAGAATTTAAACAAAGAAAATAACACATTCATGATTCAAAATTTATAGATTCTCAAGAAGAAACTATTGAACAAAATATGAAAATGCAGCTCTGTATGTGTTTCTTGAGGGGAAATGGTGTAAAGAAAAAATTGAAATCCTAAATTTTGGATAAGAAAGGACTCGGTCAACTTTGACCAAGTCTCATATCCGGTACTCTTTGACCAGTACCCAAGAAGTACCCAGGACAGTACTAGTACTAGTACCGGTGTCGTACCCAACCGGTACGGGTGCACTGCCTATAGAGCAGTACCCATGTGACAAAGGAGCCTGCCTAATGATCCACATGCACATGCACATGCATGCCTGCGCAGTGTGTGTATGTGTGTGTGCACACACAACCCAAAGTTACAATTATGATCGATAATATGTCAAAGATGTTGCATTGATATGGAAAAAACAAAAGACACTTGTATTAAAAAACTCGTGATATTTTCAAAACATTGTCGAAAGACTTTTGTTGCGATAATATTGATATTTTTTCCTTTTTTATAATAAAGTCCTTTTTTGGTGTATTTTAGTGTATCTTTCCATTATTTTTGTTTATTTTGAATTTTAAAACTATTTTAAATCAATGTCAATGTAACAAAATTAGTAAAACACTTTTAATTTCATCTTTTACCTATTTTTATATTTTTTAAATGTTTTGAATTCCCCAAAAAAATTGCCAATAAAAACCAGAAAACAATATTTGTCACCAAGACTTATATTTATATAAACAGTTTGCTTTTAGATCCTGTCACTTGGAATACACAATCAATGACATACGGGGTCGTTTGGCAAATGAAACACTTTGTGAGTGTTCCATAAATCTGCCTCAAAGATTGGGGTAGATTCATGGACACATAGTTCTAGTGTTCCATAAATCTGCCTCAAAGATTGGGGTAGATTCATGGACACATAGTTCTAGTGTTCCATGAATCCACCCCAACTTTTTAGGATAGGTTCATGAAACACTCACAGAGTGTTCCAACTACCATATAATTTTCCAAGATGTCTAAAATGGATCACCTTTATACTAAAACCTTCCAATTAACACAAAGGCTATCTGCCAGTCCAAAAACACAGGAACCTACATATTTACATATAATTGGGTGGAGTTTTTTAGGGTAACAAAAATTCATAAAAAGGATTTTAGACTTATAAAATTTACTTTGTACATCAACAAGTATTAGCATATAAAATTTAAGTTATGCATCAAAGCAAGTTATAGACCAATGGGCTTGGTCATGTAAACTATAATACCACACGAGTGCGGGGCGAGGGTGCTAGTGTGGATGCTGTTGCAAGTATGGGTCCAGCAACTTTCAAAATAATTTGGGTGCGGGTGCAAGGGGTGGGGGGAGGGAGGGATGTGTGTGTATGTGTGTGTATATATATATATATATCATATTCTTATTTTTACAATATTTACTTTTTTTAATTTTTAGTCAACCTTTTTATATGAAGAAACTTAGTCCAAAACTGCATGAAAAATTGAATAGGGAGTATCCTTTTCTTAAAAATAAGTACCTGCCTTGTCATTTTAGATAAAAAGACAAGGTTCCTTTTTTTTAAAATGCACCACATTCTCTCTTTCTTAGTCCTGACGCATCCTGTCCTGTGACAGGTCATTATGGTCTCTTTAAAAAAAGGCACCTCTGCCATCTATTTTTTAAAGGGTGCACTATGCAGTACTGTCAGGAATTTAAAAAAAAAAAAACTTGACATGGAGAAAAAGGATACAGAACTAAGAAAGAGCGAGTATGCGTAGAAAAAGGGTCCTATGCTGTCAGTGAGTGTGTTAGAAAAAAAAAAAAAAAGAAAGGCAGAAGGGAAGAATAAAAAGATAGGCATGTAAACACACCCACAAAAGGACAGGGTGCATTTTGACTACAGCAGACACGTGTCAGAGCCACACTTGCGGCCGCACCTGCATCCACACCACATCGATGCAGGAACAGGGGCCATTTTGCAGCAGCTCTGTGACTTAGCATGTAAATTGCAAGTGCAGAGTTAGACTTGTTAAATACACTTTTAAAATTCATAAGTTCAAAGTTCAAACTCATAAGGTACATATTTTCAAATGACTTTATGTACACTTAAATGGGTTAATAACCTAGTAACTGTATATGACAAGCAAGGGAATTTTTTTTGAGGAGAGGGGGTTTTGGCCACTTTTCTCTTTTCAAATGATTCTCATGCTTTTTACAATGTTTGTATTTTTCTTTGTTGAAGAGGAACTCTTCAAGGCCCAGGTCACTTAAAGAGCCCACTCTTTGGAAGCGTGAGACCTGGCCACAAGAGAAAGTTTAGGCTAGATGTTGGGAGGATTCATCTGCCCCAGCATACAGCACACAAGACATGGTTGTGTACGCGGATGTGTATCATGGTCACAAATAGTGTTTTCAAGTGAGCAAGCTGTTTTCCTTGTGAAAATAAGGAATTCAAAAAACTAAAATTACATTATAAAAAAAACGATATTATGAAATTACAAGTTTTTTACTAATTATTCCTACCAAAAAAAATGATAAAACTCATGATCACAAACTTAGCGCCTGGGTTCTACAGCCAAATTTTTTTGGGTGTTAAACACAAAATTTGTTTTTCTCAAGAAAATCTTAAGAATTCAAAAAAAAAGAAAAAAGAAAAATGGAGAGTCATACTCATTTTCTTGCAAACATATTGATCAAAATCCAAAGGAGATATTAAACTATTAAAAAGAAACACATAAAATTTAAAATATATAAAAGAAAACCTAGACAAGGAAAATGTGATAAAGAATGACATTTTGAATTTTGATTTTTTTTTTTCAATATTGCCATTTTCCCCATCTCTCTCTTCTTTCAAATTTCCCTTTTTAAAAATTGGCGACATCTATGATATGATACAATTTTATATAGTTGCTAAAATGCTAGAAGGCCAGAAAAGTTTAAGTGCATAATAGAAAATAACTTTATGAAAAATATTAAAATAATTTTGTACACTTTTCATTTCACTTCTTTTTGGTGTTTTTCTTGCCATATTTCTTATACATACATATACACACACACACATGTGGGCACACATGCACACACACATACATATATATAGAAGTAAGATTCTAAGAAAAATTGTCTGAATAGTCAATAAAAGTAAATTTGCTTTTAGTATTTATTAATCATATGAGTAAGACAATCGTCACATCAAATTTAATGAAACTACCTTACAACTTGAAAAGATTTACATACAATACTATTTATATATATATATATGTATATATATATATATATATATATATATATATATATATTAAAATCAGCTAGCTACCTTTGAGGCCGAATGGTCTTTTTTTTTTTTAATTTTGTCGCTAAGAACTGTCACAAGAGGTGTGTTCCATCATCAAAACCATGGCCAAGATAATCATATCAGTAGGATGATTGTCACATTAAATTTAATAGAACTACCTTCCAACTAGAACACATTAAACAATATTTAGTGAAACAAGCCAGATAACAAATAAATTATTTACTATATTATGTATATAAACAGTTTGGAGATGGCCAGAGATGACAAGTAATAAATATCAGAAGAAATATTTGGCACCAAATGAATATAAGATAAATCCATATACAGCTCGTGCTCACATCACGGGTCTGAACCCACTCATGTTTCAGTACCAACAAGTAATCATACTATTTGGTTACTGCTTTCAATCTAAACAATAAATATGCCCAGATGATTATATATTGCCACACATCTACTGAAAATCTAAACAATATCTCACACACAAAGTTGTAGACTCTCCATTTCTTAAGATAAGCCTCATTTCTGTCTTACAAGTACTAGCTCAACACATGCAGATTGTGAAAAGTGACTATAACAGTCACAAAGAATACATACAATACCAAAAAGGCACTAAGGCCAAGTGAAGAAGAGTAATACTCATTCAATAAACAATATAAAGGCTGTAAAACACAGCTTCTCCTTTACAAAGACTGTTACAAGGATATTTATAAGAGAGAATAAGAAGAGATGAGCTAAACTAGCCGTTGGGCTAGTTCCAACAGCTCTTAATAGAGCTGTTGGAACTGCCAACGGCTAGTTTGGCAGAAATAATAAAAAAATAAAAAAATAAAAAATAAAAAATAAAGAGAAAAGAAAGAAATAAACTAAATCCTAAACTAATTCCTAACTAATCCTAAACTAGCTCTTAACTAAGATAATACCTAATTAAGAGATAACAACAATAAGAAATCATATTTCTTAACACCCCCCTTAAACTTACGGTGCTATCACCGAAAGTTTATCTAAAAGAAAGTTGAATCTGGGAGAACATAGAGGCTTTGTGAAGAAATCAGCCAGCTGGAACTCGGAGGAGACATATGGAAGTTTGATAGTCTTCTTCAAAAATTCTTCACGAACATAGTGACAGTCCATTTCTATATGCTTTGTTCGTTCATGGAATGTTTGATTCTTGGCAATGTAGATAGAACTCTTGTTGTCGCAGCATAAATCAGTGGGTTCTTCTATCTTTATTCCCATATCAAGGAGCATTTGGCGAAGCCAGACAATTTCCATAGTTGTAGAAGCCATGGCTCGATATTCAGCTTCAGTAGAGGATAGTGAGACTTTCTGTTGCTTTTTGCATTTCCATGAGATGAGTGATTCTCCTAGAAAAACACAAAATCCAGTAGTTGAGTGTCTATCATTAGGATCTCCTCCCCAATCAGCATCAGTATAAGCAATCAAGTTCAAGGAGGAAGAGGAAGACATAAATACTCCCTTGTTTATTGTTCCCTTAATATATCTGATGATACGAAGAACAGCTCCCATATGAACGGTTGATGGAGCATGTTGAAATTGACTCACAGTATGAACTGCATGAGCAATGTCAGGCCGAGTGATGCTAAGGTACATCAAGGATCCCACAAGTTGTCGGTAAGGAGTGGGATTGGCAAGTGGAACTCCATCATCAATCTTCATCTTGCTTCCTACTGCTTCAGGAGTTTCTGTGACCTTATCATCTGTTATGCCTGATTTAGCAATGATCTCTGCAGCAAACTTAGTTTGTGACAAAAAATATCCTCTAGTAGAGTATGCAACCTCAATACCCAAGAAGTACGTTAGAAAACCTAAATCTTTCATTTCAAAAGTTTCTTGTAGTAATTTCTTACATTCTTTAATACCTTCCTTATCACTACCTGTAATGATCATATCATCAACATACAGTAGAAGAATTATGATACCTGCAGTAGTATACTTAACAAACAAGGCAGTGTCAGTTAAGCAAGAATGAAACCCATAATCAGAAATAACAGAATTAAAACGGTCAAACCAAGCTTTAAGAGCTTGTTTGAGGCCATAAAGAGCCTTCTTAAGTCTAAGAACTTTCCTTTGAGGAACAGACAACCCTGGTGGTACTTCCATATAAACCTCTTCCATAAGATCCCCATTTAAAAAGGCATTTTTAACATCCATTTGATAGATATTCCAGTTTTTAACAGATGCTAAAGCAATAAGGGTCCTAACAGTAGTCATTCTAGCTACAGGGGCAAATGTTTCCTCATAGTCAATACCATATTCTTGAGTGTAACCTTTGGCAACAAGCCTTGCTTTATACCTTTCTAGGGATCCATCACTTTTAGTTTTCACCTTGTATACCCACTTGCATCCAATAGTCTTTTTCCTTATAGGTAAATCTTGTATTTCCCAAGTTTGGGCTTTTCTCAAGGCATCCAATTCTTCTAACATGGCATTCTTCCACTCAATATATTTGGATGCTTCATTAAAAGTAGAAGGTTCAAAATGAGAGTGAATGGCATTAATTCTAGCTCTATGAGATGGAGTAAAAGTTTCATAAGACACAAACCTATTGGGTTGTCTTACATTTCTAGTGGATCTCCTAAGGTTTTCTCCACTTTGAGTTGGTTGGAGATCAATGGTCTCATGATGTTCTTCTTCACCAACTTCTTGTTGCCGGTTTCTTCTATGATAAGTGATTATATCCTTGGCCATTCTACTATCATTACCACCAGTGTTGCTATCATCACCATCATGCATTTCATCATCACATTGAGAAAGGAACTTAAATAAAAAGGAATAATCATTATTGTGTTGTGACTCCCCACAATTTTTAAAACCACTTTCATCTTCACAAAACCTTACATTCCTTGAGACAATGATCTTGTCTTTAATTGAGTCATAACATTTGTAGCCTTTTTGGGTTTCAGAATAACCAATAAAAGCACATTCAATAACTTTTGAACTTAGCTTATCAGCCTTGTCATTAAGAACAAAACATTTGCATCCAAAAATACGAAGTCTATTGAAATCGGGTTCATACTTGAATAATTTTTCAAACGGAGTGGTATTATGTAAAACTTTTGAAGGCATTCTGTTTATAAGATAAACAGAGGCAAGTGCGGTTTCAGCCCAAAAGTTTTTAGGCACATTTTTGGAAATAAGAAGGGTTCTTGTTGTTTCAATTATGTGCCTATGTTTTCTTTCTGAAAGTCCATTTTGTTGAGGTGTTCTTGGACAAGATTTTTGGTGGACTATCCCATAGTTTTTCAAATATCTTTCGAACTCATTTGAAATGTATTCACCTCCGGAATCAGTCCTTAAAATTTTTAATTTAGCATTGAATTGTGTTTGTACTAACATGTGAAAATTTTTGAATATCTCAAAAACTTCGGATTTATGTTTTAGGAAATATATCCAACAATACCTAGTGAAGTCATCAACAAAGATCACATAATATGATAGCCCTCCTTTTGACATGATAGGAGAGGGTCCCCATACATCGGAATGAACAAGCTCAAAAGGCAAAGAAGAGAAGAAGTTCCTTTCTCCAAAAGATAAAGATTTCATTTTTCCATGTATACAATCATTACATTTAAAATTTTCAATACAAATATTCTTGGTAGGGTTCATCATAGACAATTTTCTAACATTTGGATGACCTAATCTTTGGTGCCAAACATTGATGTCCACATTTTCAACATAGTGACAAAACTTTTCTTTGGGGATGCATAAATTGTCCATGTAGTAAAGGTCCCCTTTTCTAAAACCTTCCCCAATCAATCTCCCGGTTTGGTGATCCTGCACCAAACATTTATTTGATGAGAAAACAACATCAAATCCAAGATCTGAGATTTGTGACACAGAAAGTAAGTTAAGATTAAGTTTAGGAACATAACTAACTTTTGGAACAAAAAATTTTTGTTTTCCAAATTCTTTTTCAAAATTCCCAATCCCTTTAACACTTAAAGAAGTTCCATCGGCGGTAACAACATTTGATTCTTTTCTTGTTCTTTCAAATTTGGTCAAAGATGATATATTTGGTGTCATATGAAAAGATGCACCAGAATCTAAAAGCCAAGAAAACATACCAGGAGTGTTGGAGATGGATGCCGTTGTTGCTAGTGCTCCGGAATTTGACTCCTTGATCATGGGTTGAAGGGCTGTCATGATTTGATTCAACGTTGTGGATATAGATGATAGATCACATCCTTCATTTGTGACATTTGCGGCCTTTCTTTGATCAAATTGTCTAATGTTGTAATGTCCACCTTGAGGAAATGAAATTCCCCGGTTGTGTTGCCCTCCTTGTGGATATGAAGTTCCTCCTTTGAGAAAATTTCCTCCAAGATTCCGCGATTGTCCTTCATTGTTGTTCAACTTTGGGCAACTAGGTCTTATGTGACCCGGTTCATGACAAAAGTGGCAAATAACTTTATATTCTCCTCTAATTTGATTCTTAAAGTGAGGAGGTCTAAAAGACTTGATGTTGTTTCCAGGTCTAGAGGCGGCTAAGGCTCTTTCTTCTTCTTGTTTTGAGACAAGAACACTATCTTTATCCATTTCTTTGGATAATTTCATTCTAGTTTCCTCTCCACTTAGCTTTGTAAGAAGTTCATGAATGAGTGGAGGAGAGGATGAAGAAAGAAGGGCTGACCTTATTTGTTCAAATTCGGGCCGTAGCCCTTGAAGGAATTGAAAAAACCGAAATTCATCTATTTCATTTCTTCTAATCTCATGGCATTTGCAGTCCAACCCTAGTTCGGGACTTAGTTGATCTAACTCATTCCATACACTAGAGATTTCCATGAAAAATTCTCTAACATTTTTCTCTCCTTGCTTGATACTTTGGGCCTTTTGAATCAAAAGATACTTTCGGGCCATATCTTTTTGGGTGAACATTCCCTTAAGATATTCCCAAACTTCACTAGCCTTTTCATAATACATAAGATTTTGGGCAATTCTAGGTTCAATACTTCCATAAATCCATTCTTTAATCCTAGAATTTTTAGCTTCCCAATCGTCTAATTTTTTGTAATATTCATTCATAGCATTTTGTCTTTCCACTCCATCTAGTTGTTTTTCAATCCCATTTTCTATTTTGGTCAACTTGAGAGTGGGAGGGATAGACGTACCTCTTATGAAGCCCCATAAATATTTTCCTTTGATATGCATTTCCAAACATTTTGCCCATAGTGTATAATTGGTTCCGTCAAGCTTGTATGGAGCATAATAGCTTCCTCCTTCAATTGAAACTTTGGAGTCTTCCATGAGAGCAATACTTGAAACAATAATCTCCAAGGAAGTCAAGAAAAAACTCTTCTAGAAATTTCACCAAACAGTTGGTGAGCAACCGCAGCAAAAAGGCCTTCAAGAAATTATATCCTCCAGCAAAGAATCTCTTCAATCAAACCAGCAACATAAAATCTCAGCAGCAGCCTTTAACAAGCTTTGAGAATCAGCCCAATGGCTCTGATACCATGTGAAAAGTGACTATAACAGTCACAAAGAATACATACAATACCAAAAAGGCACTAAGGCCAAGTGAAGAAGAGTAATACTCATTCAATAAACAATATAAAGGCTGTAAAACACAGCTTCTCCTTTACAAAGACTGTTACAAGGATATTTATAAGAGAGAATAAGAAGAGATGAGCTAAACTAGCCGTTGGGCTAGTTCCAACAGCTCTTAATAGAGCTGTTGGAACTGCCAACGGCTAGTTTGGCAGAAATAATAAAAAAATAAAAAAATAAAAAATAAAAAATAAAGAGAAAAGAAAGAAATAAACTAAATCCTAAACTAATTCCTAACTAATCCTAAACTAGCTCTTAACTAAGATAATACCTAATTAAGAGATAACAACAATAAGAAATCATATTTCTTAACACAGATTGCTGAAATCATAAGGACAGTTTAAACGCTTTAAAGTAAGAAAGAGAGAATATCTCAACAAAATCTCATATACAAAGTTGTATACTTTCTATTCCTTAAGATAAGCCTAATTTCTGTCTGGGAACTACTGGCCCAACACATGCTGGATTGCTGCAATCATAAAGATGGTTTAAAGTGAAAAAACAGAGAAAGTACCATATTTAGATCGAAAGACTTTATTTCTGATCCAACTGAGGCATATATAGCAAACTCATTATCTGAAAAGGACGAAGCAGAAGCAATCATTCTACTAGCTGATAGTGATCTTCATTTTCCAAACCATTCACATAAAAGCAAAAAAAACAAGGTAGAACTATCTTCTATTTTGGAACATGTAATGAATTTTTCTACAAAGAATGTTATATGTGCATATGGGAGAATTTGCTTGCATATTTTAGTGCATATTCTTGCAGAAACACAATAGAGTAGAACCTGGCAACAAATGTTATACTTCACCTGGTTTAAAGCATATAGATGAAACAGGTTGTCCTCCCACATCCAGAGAAATAACAACATCTTTGCAGCGCAAATCAAAATAGCAAATTTGTCCATCCTGTTCTCATGAAAAGACATACATTTCACCACTGAAACTATGGTGCATAACTTTTGTAGAATCAATATATGATACAGTTGCACAATCATGAATACAGACACATGATACGAAGCAAAAACAGAGGATCGCGTTGTAAGTTGAACACCAAAATCCATGTCCAAGGAATGCAGTAAAGTAATGAAAGCTCACCAACTCATACAGGATGCATTTTAGGCACGAATTTTTGTTCAAGCAACAATTTTTATCATGCAGTAGCTTAACTAAGGAATTGACATGTCAAGGAGCACATTTTATCATGTTAAGTTTGCATTTTGTAGGTCAAATCGTGCCACCTTCAGTTTTAACCAAATACTAATTTCCTCAGTTTCTACAAAACAGACAATGCTTTTCTATAGCATGTGATCACTGAAACTGTGTATCTTTATCACGAGAGATGGATTAAGCTCCTAGTTTTCCCCAAAGGTTGCTCATTGGAGTAGCACAACACTAAAACTCACCAGAGGGTGGTCTTCAAGATCCCCTGAACCATGATTTCCAAAAGTGGAAATGCATTACTTGAGAAGATGGTGTTTGAGGCAATTTTTGTTTCACATACAGGACGGTTTTCTACTTGCCCTTTTGCTTAAGCAATGGCCTGAGTTTGAATTTGAAGCATATCCTTTTGTTCCAGATAACTTCCTTCAGGTATCAACTAGTGGATGAAGGGCGACACTAGATAACCGGCCTTTGCTGCCCAAGAATCAACATGTAAGCTTGACCAGGTGCTTGACTGTATTGGGCATGTTTGCCCCTAGTTAATACGGCTTCCTCTTCTAATTGTTTTTTCTGCTAACATTAGCCATTTGAGTTTCTTTCTTTTACTATTGATAACCAATTCAAATATGGTGGCATAGCATATGCTATACATTAAAAAACAAGAAAAAGGAAGTGGGCTTCTATTTTTTATGGCATCAAATAGCCCCAACTTGAATAGGCAAACGACAACCTGCTATAACCAAATCAAGATACTTGAGAATGGCACACTCGAAACCTCAATAGTCTTATATCTGAGCTTTGTCTTCCTCATGAATTTACTGTTTCTTCATTTTGTCATTGAAACTCCCAAGTGAAGGCAAGCCTCCTGATCGATCATTTTGACTAAAGAAATTCTTTTCCTATATCCCAATTCAAAACTAATTGATTCAGTCAAAGAGGCAGTAGAGGTAACAGCCAAGGCAGATGAAGGTGAACGAAAAGACATTGTAATCCATTTACTCAACAAAAGCAATTCCTGATGCATTATCGGTAGGTTTGATTCAAAAAGGAATATGAAATTGATTTACTGAAACAGTTTATCAGAGCAAAAGCACTGGTTTGAGTGTCCCTTGTCACATTCCATTATTCAAACCACAGTCACAGATATTGCCAAGATTTTCAATTTCTCATGATTTTAGTTCCATAATAAAAAAAAAGGTTTTCTTGGAAAATATTACGAGATTTAACATCAAAAGAATTTCTACGATAACATCATGATATAGTTGCGAAGAAAAAGGTGTCATTTCTTACAAAAAAAGGCTTCTCTTAAAGCACGAACTTTTTTATTGTTTAGAAGTGGTAAAGCTGTAAAAAAGAGAAACTTTACCAGATGAGTGCATGAAAATAACCTTTATGAGCAGGCACTTAACATATTATGTCTTTGCTCGAAGTGTAAGGTTAAACCATAGTAAATCATCGCCCAAATGAACCTGTGCTGGATCCAATGGCACCAAACGCCTCTCATTCTCTTGGCATGAAATTCATCTCGTGATACCATACCAAGTTATCATTTTAAGTCATCTAATTGCAAGTTTTCGTGTATATGCAGAAACAGTAAAAAAATTCCTAATGTATAGATATCACTAACATTACGAGCACGCTCAGAACTACGAGGATGGAGAAGATACCACTGTATTAAATATTGGTTACAATCCAACCCCTTAACCAAAAAATCGATGAGTCTAAGAGGAATAATGTAAATGACGATAACTAACAACAAGGAGATCATAGCATTGCAGAAAAATCTCTTAAGTATGCAAATTCTTAATCGGAAAACGGTGAATATAAGACACAGCAAGTAATCTACTACTAAATTCAAGCACAAGTTTGCAACTGAATCTAACGGAAAGAATGATGATGAAGAACAATTGCTTCGAGTCTTCAACTTCCTATGAGAGATACACATTGCAAAACCCCAATCTGGAGAGAAGCGAATGGATTCTGGTGGAGTCAGATCAGTTAGGCGGAGGAAGTAACCTCGCCACACGAAGCAACGATTCCCGGCCGGGCGCGGGAAGCGATACAGCAGAGGACCGTGTCCTTGTGGCCCTTCAACCGCCTCACGTAATTCATTGGCCCGCCCTCCTCTCGCTTCAAAAACCCGACGCCGGAGAGAGTCCTCACCACACCCCTCGCTCCATAGCCCTTCCGTAGCGCCCAATTGATTCCTGGGTCCCGGACCATCGGATCCTGAGATCATGTGACCCCATCTGACCCCATCCAGACAGGAGGTTTTGCTTGGTGTTCGTGCCCACCTCCGTTGCATTGTCCCATGTCTATTTTACATGGTTGGCAAATTAGTGACTGGAATTCCGATCAACAGATGAAGGGGCCGTTCGGTCGGTGAGTTGACCTGTCGACTCGGTTAGGTATTCACTGCAGTTGAATTGGACGAGTCAAAAGCAAGTTCAGGCCAAGTCTCATGGCCAAACATTAACTCATGGCTAGATTTGTTGGCGGTCCGAGCTAACTCGAGAGATTTTTGATTCAGCCCAACAAGTTTGCCAACCATGATTTTAGAAATGATTTGAAAAATCAATGTAACTGTTTACCGCAGCTGGTTAAAACTTAAAAATTTGTTAAAAAAATTCATAAATCATCACTAAAACAATCATATTAGTGATTTTTTTAGTAACAAATCTTAAAATTTTAATCGTCTAACAACATCAGGTCCACAACAGCATTGAACTCTCATAATAGAGAACACAAAAAAATGAACTACAACCATTCGGCTAGCTTTTTTCTTTTTCCTAAGAATGCCAAATGAATACACATGTCACGGCCATCCAACCGTTTCCAATTCTCCTAATTAAGGGTGGGTGTCGGGCCAAGTATGTGAAAGTCTGCCGGGTACCTGGTTCGGGCGGGGTTGTGCTTGGCTGCTAAATAAGAGCTCTAGTTGGCTTGAGCCTGACTTCACCTGGGCCTGGTCCGACTCCAATACATATCTCGAGCCTGACTTTAGCCGTGCCAAGCCCGACTCCTATATATAATTATATATTATAAAATTACATTTAATAGATTTTTACATTTTTTTATTATAAATACTTTATTTATTTGTTTATTAAAATCGGTTGAACCTTGACGGCTAAGCCAGGCCCAGCCCAGCGCAGCCCAATGCCCAGCCCTTACCCCATGTCTTGAACAACACCTCTGATTACACTGTTAACCCTTTTACAACACCGTCTCTTTCACCAAGCAATTCAGAATGGATTTAATGAGGATAAGTGTTTCTCCAACTGCCTAATCAATGAGCAAGTTACCAACTAAGGGTCCGGCCAAAATTTTGCCCTTCATCTTTTAGCATAAACCAGCAAACATTTGCTTTAATTCCAATGCCAGACCTCGGAGATGGCTTCCAACTTTAAGGACCCTAAAGTAAATGCCTATTATACCATAGACTGTTATTCTAAGTAATTTTTTTTTTATTTAACTGGTTAGCCCTTTTAGTGTTCTTGATTAGTACCTCACGTACAAGGAATGCTAAGTAAGCAAGATTGACCTCTTCAATCCTTCTAAGACCAATTTCACCTTGCATTTTCGGTTTGCAGAGGTGTTCCCAATTGATGAGATGAAGATGTTTGTTCCTTATATGTCTCCCCATAATAATTAATCATAGATTTTCACCATTTGCCATATAGTTTTGGTCTGGATTTTAAACCATGCAGCAATATAGTGGCATGGTAATTAGAACATGTTTAATTAGATGCACCTTACCAGCTTAGGAAAATGTTCCAGATTTCCATCCTACCTAAATTTTCTCTATTTTTTGGAGTGGAAGACAATATTTCACCACGGTATTCTTGGCATGAAGAGGCAAGCCTATTTCTCATTTGACAATCTTCCCATGCACTCACCATATGGAGTAACAAGGTCGTGCATGGATGTTTCATCAATTTGAAATCCAATGGTGGTGCTCTTATGTGCATTGACTAGCAACCCACCTTCTCTTTTCATTTCATCCAGGACCTGCGAATCTGGTCAAGGCTCCTACCATCTTGCTTTGCAAACAAAAGAATGTTGCTAGCATATAGAATTGATCTAGCATTACCCCATTCCAGGAGCGGAGCCTAGATTCTTTTTTCGCATGGGCCAAACTATAGTTTCAGAATTTTAACATGGGCCAAAATAGAAATTTTCAAATCTTTTATATATATTAAACTAAAATCTTTTAGATTTGCATATAAATTTTTTAACCCCTTCCCTCCGCCCCTATACCCTTCAACACCAGTTATAGGGACCTTAAACCTGATGGGTATTGACCCTCACCTGCAAGCTTCTCAAGAATATCTCCATAATCATCAAAAAACGGTACGGTGATAGTGTGTCACCCTACCTGAGGTTCATTGAGGAGCAAACTATTCTCATTCTTTTCCACTAAACAGACAAGCCAATTCCATAGAAGAGATGCAAGTCATCACTCTATTTACCTATTAGTCATGAAACCCTAGACAAAGAAGTGCATTCTATGGAAATGCCCATCTAACTCTCTCATAGGACATATTGACGTCTATTTTATAACAAATTGTCTGGACTCTCTCTGCTTCTATGTTGTGCATCATTTTTTGACATATGAAGTAACTTTTTTTAATATTACTGCTGCCTAAGAGAATGGCATGTTAACTATTTGAAATGACTCTAGAGAGAATGTTCTTCATTTTGTAGCACCAGGTTATACTAATAAATTTGAAGACAAAATTACATAGTGAGATAGGACTAAAGTGTAGGATATGTCTTTGCCCTTGATATTTGGGAATCAAAACTATGTGAGTTGTGTTAACTTTGTGAACCAGTCTACATGTGGAAAAGAAATCTCTAGTCGCTTTGCTAAGGTCCTTCCAGACCACATCCTTGAACACTGGAAAAAGGAGTTAGGGAATGTCTCTGCTCTTGAGGCTGAGTGCTTGTCCGCTTTCAACATATCATCCATCAAAAATCTTCATTTGTGATTGGGCTAAGAAGGAAACTATTGTCCTCTTCATTGACCTTGAGCTTGTCCACCATGTAAAAAGGAGCTGCCTAGAGCATTGCATTCTGCCAACAAATTCAAATAGCTAGTGCAAGAATACAAAATCAATGCAAGGTCTTCTCCTTTGCTAATATCTGAAATTTGATTTTTTCTCCTTTGGCCTTGCACATGGCCAAATAGGGCCGGGCCGGGCCGATAAAAATGTCAGAATGGAAGCCCGAAATCTGTATCGGGCCGGGCCGGGCCCATGTAATATCGGGCCTCGGGCTTTGGTTTATGCCCGAGACCTGGCCAGGCCCAATTGTTAACGGGCCAAGCTTTTTAGGTCGGGCTATTTTCCTTCTGAAGATGGGTTCAACAGACGTTCAGGCCACAAGGACGGAAAAGTTGCAGGGTGGAACAGGGGAGGGTTGCATCTAGGAAAAAAAGGAGCAATGATAAATGAAGATAATGACGAGCGAAGGATATAGTGGATGGTTGCATCTAAAGAAAAATGAGCAGTGGTGATTGAATATAACAATGAGTAAGGATGATGCCGGGTGGATGTGCCTAAGCCTGGGCTGCTATTTTCCTTCAAAAGAAGAAAGGGAAGAAAAAAAAGACGGGGAGAAGGGGGGAAATGAACAGCAACTGTATGACGCCTGCAAGAAGGACAAACGGCGGGACGGGGAGAAGAATCCTATGATGGGTAGAACAACAACAGAGGAAAGTCCGTTCTACATGCTGAGGAAGAATGCTATTCTGGTGCACCCACGAATCACGGCCATTGCTGCTGAATCTGTCTCAGTCAACTACTATAGCTTTGCAACCTCGTTTGTGAGTTCTCTCTGTGCTTTCTCTAGGCTCACAGTCACAACATCGAACAGTAGAAGAACAATAGAATGAAGAATACTAAAGAGCGAAAACCTAACCTAAGTCCCTAACATAAGTTTATTTTTGAAAAAAAAAAATATTTTCGAGCTTCCTGGTCCCCCAACGATCACAGTCGTGGGCCCGAGCCCGACCCGTTAGTTATCAGGCCGGGCCAGGCCTGATAAAGTGAGCCCGATAATAAGATTTTCAGGGCCCGGGTACCTAGTACCCGGCAGCGGCCCAGCCTGGTGCCCAGGCTTATGCCCAAAGAAAGCTTAGAATTGGAGTCTCCAAGTTGGGTTCATTTCATCTAGATTTCTATTTCCAAGTTGTCTTATGATGGTTGTTGCAAACTGAAAATGTCTTTCCCTAGTTGTATTGTTGTAGCAAATCTGGATGCAATGCATGACTGGAAGAAAGTATTAGTATTTTGAAATTTGCATATTGTTGAAATGTTGCACTATTGGTTCAATGCTACAGTATTGATTCAATGTTGCATAGACTTTTTGCAAGTTTAAAGCGATAGATACAAGAATTGTATTTGGTTCTATTGGGCTATAATTTGACACTGATTTCGGGAATCGTAAATGGCAACCAATAGCCTATAGGGCATCATTGCATGATGGGAGGATCTTGTTTTTTGCGCAAGCAATTTTAATAATGTCAACAACAAGGCTAAAAATCAGAGGCTGTGTGTTTAGGCTTCTCCAGCTTCATGAATAGGAGCAATCTATTTGAAATCACAAGAAACATTGTCATGTTTACTTGGAGTATTAACAAATTAGGAGATGCAAATGTAATAAGCAGATTGATCACTGTTTTATTTCAGATGCTTGGGTCAAAGATATATATTTCAATCATAATAAGCTGATGATCCTTCGAGGTTTTGCATAAACCAGAACCCTATTATTATGTCAGCCAAAAAGGGCTAGAGATGAATGCACAACAGAGCTTGCTTCCAATTTTATAACTATTGACTGGTAGGGAAAGAGTGCATAGACATTATTGAGACATGCTGGAAAGAGGATGTAATAGGTTGCCCATTGTTGCCCGTTATCGAAAACTTGATAGTGTTCGGGCTAATGTAAATGCTTGGACAAAAAATCTGTCTAGAGGATTTGGACAGTTAGATTGAAGTATATAAAAACCACATCTTACACTGCCAACAAGAGGTTGAATGTGGGAATCCAGAAGCCATGGTGTGAATGAGAAGAATAGAAAGATTGTTTGGATAAGCTTTTAAAGATGGAAGAATTGTTTTGGCTTCAGAAGTTATGTATAAAATGACTGAAAGAGGGAGATACAAACACCAAATTTCATAAATTTGTTAAAAGCATAAAAAGAATGAGTAGAATTTCTACCATTTCATTTAATAGGAAAAAATGAGACTGAGAGAGAAATCATGTAGGTTTTTACTAAATGTCTTTGTGGAAGGGGAATGAAAGAGGGGGTGCTAACCTTGATATGATGAAGTGTTCCATAGTATTAACTGAGGAAAATGTGAACTTGATTGTCCCTATCTCTAAGGAGGAGACTAAGTGGGCTGTCATGGAAGTAGACAAGGATTCAGCTCTGAAGCCGACTGGATTCCAAAACAAATTTTACCAAGATAATTGGACATTAGTAAAGGAGAATATCTGTTTATTCATATGGGATTTTTTTTACCAAGGGTAAGCTAGTCAACAAGGCAAATAGAATTTATTTAAAATTGGTGCCAAAAATCCAAGGTCACACCAATTTGTAGAATTAATGGTCCATTTGTCACTGTGACAACACCACCAGTCCTCTTCTTGCTCTTCTTATGTCCAGGAATTCCTGCTTCCATGAAGTTCATTCGTACTGGACCGTGTAGAATGAATTGGGTCACATAATGGTCAAAAGAATGTGTCTCATTCTTTGTCACATTATTTCTAGTAATCATTGTGCTTTTCTTCTAGGATGGTGCATTTAGGATTGCATTCACATAGGACAAGAGGTCATCCACTTTATGCCATTCGAAAAAAGTAAATCTCTATCTCAAGCTGGAAATGAGAAAAAACTTATGATAGAGTTTTGTAGAAGTTTCTGGAAAATGCCCTTAAACAATTGGGTTTTGAGGAAACATGGACCCAAAAAGTCATGACTCTTGAAAATTGCCTCTATGGATATCATTCTCAATGGAAAAGAAGGTGACAAGTTCTTTTTAGAAAGGTGGTTAAGACAAGGTAATCCACTCTCACCTTTATCTTTCCATCCACTCTCACCTTTATCTTTTCTTAATTGTTGCTAAAATGTTTCGTGGGAAGTTTAAGATATGCCATACACATCAAATATTAAAATACCTCAACTGCTTGTGCATGTAGGAGGCATTGACTCCATTTTGTATGTTGATAACCTAATGTTGTTTATAACATTCAATAATAGAACGATGGCCAACACCAAGGGGTTAATTGAGGCTTGTGAAAATGACTCAGGCCTATCGGTCAACAAGGACAAGAGTGTGATTGTGAGATTTAATAACAATGAGAGAGAACCTAATGAAGTTGGAACAACTTTTGGATGGAAATTTGGTCAACTCTCCCTAAAGTATCTTGGGATGCCTCTTCAAAACAACCGTCTAATAGACAACCAATGCAATGTTTTACTTATCAAAACAGAACAAAAACTCAGTTCATATTAGCAGAGACTACTCTCTTTTGTTGGTAGGTTGTGCCTGATCAAGTATGTATTAACTTATATCCCTCAATATTAGGGTATGGTTTGTTGCTTGTTGCCCAAGTTCATTAAGAGAGTGGAGAGCCTTTACACTTCTAAAGGATTGAGAGTGCTAGTGTAAGAAGACCGACCTTGTCAAATGGGACAAAATTTGTTTATCCTAAAGGGATGGTGGTGTTGATATTAGGAAGATCAAAGAAGTAAACCAAGCTGGTCTTGCCTATCCAGCATGCAGAGCTCTCAACTCCAATAACATTTGGTCCAACTATGTCAAGGATAAATACCTCAACAAGCACAACATGTGGAGCACCAGCCCTCAATGTAGCTGCTCATATGCTTGAAAATCCATCATCTAGCTTGGAAGCACATTAGTAGTATGGTATCTTGAAAATTCTTCTGTGGTAAAGATGCTAAGGTCTGGTTTGGCAGATGATTGAGGAGACCCATACTGGAAGACATGGAAGCTGCTCACGTACTTTATGGGTAGTGGGTAAAACAACAACGGTCAGATAGGTCTTACAGGATGATGACATCTAAATGATGCATCTATTGATCAGTCTTCATCCAGATGTGATCAACATGCAATTGGAGGAGGAGCATCCATATAAGCTTCTTCAGACCAGTCAACATAGTACAATTATCAATAAAAAGCTGATATGTGAAAACACTAGAAACAAAATGCCGGTAATGGAGGGAAAATTGATGGACAAAACATAGCTTCCCTAGAGCACTACGAATTGTGTACATAATGTGTGAGGGCAGAATCATGTCAGATGTTAGGCTTCAGAGGGTTGGGATTCAACTAGTGTCTTGTGGCGTTCTTTGTCACTGGCGATAGAAGATGAAGTGCATCTATTTTTCAATTGCAAATTTCAAGGGAATGTTGAAGCTTTGTGGCGAAAAAATTCCAGCAAGCTCCACCTAGAGTAATGAATGTCAAATATGGGCTGAAATGGTGGTACAATCATAAAGTTAAAAAGGTGACCATGGTCTGCCCTATGGAAACTAACCTATCACTTAGTGATCAGGTACCTTTGGCAGCTCAAAAATCAAATGAAGCATGGTGAGGGTAGAATGGCTCAAAACAACATTAATGGTGTCTAGCAAGTCTGCAAAGATCAACATTAGAAACTTAACCTGAATTGGATGGACAAGAAGAACATTGAAGTTTGTCTACTACTTGACATCACTCCAGATGATTGGAAGTTCAGTGACGATATTTGGTAAAATATTCATATTGCCTCATGGTCGGATGGGCATCTTAGGCTTTTTTTGGATTAGTTCGCAGGAAAATGGGTAAATTTCTGTATGGTGTGTGTTGTTGGGCAATCCTATTTTCAGAAAAATTAGGTTCTTAACAGGTGTTTGAGTAAAATTCCATTGCATCAAACTCAAATCTCAATTCAGGTGAATAATTGAAGATGAAAAAACTGGACTAGTAGGGTGATTCAATGGATAGTCTCTTCTGTTGATAGGTTTGTACATTTGCAACAATAATATGAAAGTTTAGTGTTGTCCACCACACAACCTGCAATAGAAGTTTGCTACATAAACTTGCTTATTTCGATAACTCTGGTTCTAAAGAGGGAGGGATGGGCGATGACGACTGGAACCCAAGTCATCTTATGTTCTAGAAGTGATCATCTTAATGTGGGTTTAAAAATGTCTGTTGTAAATATATATTTTTTTTGGCAACAAAGGTTTGAAGCCTTCCCCTCTAAAAGTTTTCACCAAAAGGTAACATATATGCACACACATACACACACATAGATATATATAACTTGAAAGTTTGCAAGGTTTTCAATATGATCTTTGAAAGAAGGCCCTAATATTTAAAAACTAAAAGTTTCACGAATACTCTATTTTCCCAACCTTAGGATAAAATCTACAGCCCCCCCTCCCTTTCTGCTTCCATCTCTCTTTCAATCATCAAAACTAAGATCCTCAGTATGTTCTTTTTCTATTTTTCATAGTGTCCATCCTGGAAGTTTTATTTTCAAAACCCCCCATAGAGTTAAATATCAAGAATTATGCTCCTGACCTAATGTCAGATAGCTTTCCTTGATAGACTCACATCCTCCTAATTTTTTTTCTCTTCTTGAACAACAACTTAGATGTATGTTATAGTAGAAATGCCACTAGATGAATGTCATGGTAGGAATGTTATGGTATGTTTACTCTTAATAAATGGTTTGAACATATAGATGCATAAAACATGCATGCACACAAGATCACTTCACAAAACATGAAGGAAATGATGGATATCTATTGACTTCTAAGAAAGATAAAATTAAACCCCATCTAGATTAGAGTAGAAATAGGGTCGAATCTTAATCCTTCATTAAGATTCAATGTTAACACTTCCCCAATCAATACTATTTTCAAGATATCCTCCCATTTTTCATGCGAACTCTTTGCTTCTTTTCCCTGTTAAAATATTGCAAATATTTGCAATATTTTTAAGTGTCTCCCCCTTCTGTCCTATGACGAGTAAGGTTATGGCTATAGTCCTCTAATTCAAAACTTATTTCTCAAAACAAACATTGAAATCTTGCTTTTATGAAGCATGACAAAATAAAGCTATGTTTTGCAAAATGAGCAGTTAGCAAATATGCTTCGAATTACATTTTTTTCCAAAACAAAATAAGATGAAAACCATGCTACTCAAAATCATCATTGAAACATGAATTTTCCTTTACATTTGAGGTTTAATGAAAATATTATAAGAACTCGAATCATTTTAAAACATCTCTTTGAACCTCACCTTTTTCAAAATGATCTAAAATTTCTCCATTTTAAATCCTTCTCCCTATGGTTATTATCATTTTTGGTTCAATGAAATACCCATAAAAGCAAACATCCTTTCCAATCTTTTAAGCTAAATTTAAGCATACATGCATATATCTTGGATAAAGATGGTGGGAATAGCCAGACCTCGCAGCTATGGTTGGTCCCTTTCTCTTGTTTTCAAAAATAAAACCCACTTTCCAAATACACTCCAAAATCTGAAATTGATTTTAGGATGTGAACATATTCTAATTAAGGCACTTCCATAAACATCTTTTGTCAAAGCTTGGTCCAAACTCAATGCTTACCTAGGCTCTTGAGTTTGAGTTTTTTTTTTTTTTTTTTTTTTTTTTGTGGTGTGGGTTGGGCGGGGGGGGGGTGGGTGGAGATGTTGGGGGGTGAGGGGAGAAAAATGTTAGCAAGAGTAGCTTAGCAGGTCTCATGAGCTAAGTGTTCTTATGATCTTTTAAGATATAGAAAATCTATAGCTATTTGTAGAAATAGGCAATTACCTAATTATAAAGATAGAACAGTGAATCTCAGCATAGCTGTAATTGTATCGAATCCTAGAAAAAGAAGTGTGCTGCCTTCCTTATCCATGTAACTGCACAATGACATTATTGGGTGGAACCTTCCATTGATTACACTACTGAATTCAACTATGTCTATGGGTGAAGCAGTCCTGAAAGCATGCAGAATCTCTAGTCCAGAGTAGTGGTACTAGGTTGGAGTTGGTGCACTAATTGAATACACTCTGCTCTTCAATGGCGTCCCTAGTGCCACTCTTGCTTATCTTCTACGCAAGTTTTATATTCTATATGTGTTGGTGTATGTGGTCTTAATGTTACTCACTAGACATAGTGAAATGGTGACTATGCATTTGCAGCTTTTGGAAAATCATAGGGCAGTGATAGAGTTTCACTCCTAAAGAAAAAAATATGTTGAAGAAGGTGTTAATGACATTGATTTTGATTGTCGGCAGCTCAGCTCATCAGATGAGTCTTTTGCTCTAGGGGTATGTGTTACGCAGGCGTAATATGTTATGCAAATGAGTATGCGATATTGAAATCCAATAGATTCGTTTGACATGAAACGCCATGTTTTTTAGTTATCCAAGGTTATTATAGCATGCAAGATTGTGAAATTGAAGATAATAACTACACGCTTCTCAAATGTCTTGTTCTTTTTGAAGATTTTGCGTTTCTGCCTTCTGGAATTTGGTGCATAATTTTAAATCTCTCCATAACTTTTTGTTTGTTATGCTCTAGGAATAAGGATATTCATTACAATGTTGAGGTAAAAAATAAAGTCCATGGAAATATTATTGTTTTAGCCAGAGTTTATCACTCTCAAGACTCCTCCAAATACAATTCGCCTGAGTTGTCTTTGAATGATAATGAAAATTATATACTTTCAGCCTTTTTTTTATGTTCATTAATTAGTGTATTTCATGTTCTAGCAGCGAACTAAATGGAAGGAGGATGCAACTGCAAGTAGGTCCTCTATGTCATACTTTGGAGATGACAGTTTTGCCGTATGCCATTGGGAAAGCAAAGCAGTATTTAGTCGGGATGCACACATGAAGCTGAGCACGTAAGGATTGTGTGCTTCCATCGATCATCGGAGTGAACGAGCTGCTGCTGAAAGTGCATATATTGCCCTTGTTACTGTAATTGCTGATTGGTTGTAGTGCAATAGATATATTATGCCAAACAAGTCACAGTTTGATAGCCTGATTAGAGAGGGTTCACTTGAATGGAGGAATTTGTGTGACAACAAGGCCAACACGAAACACTTCATTTTCTTAATGTTCTTTAAGGATATTGGTTGATTTTCAGTTTTATCATTTTTAAATTTTGGATTTGTAGATTGAGGTGGGTACATAGAAATGTTGGATTTCAGTTATTTTTGTATTATATTTTTACATTTGGGTGTACCAAAATCGTATTTATGGCATTTAAAAATCGCCATAAAATGTTCACAAATGATGTTTTATAAATGCCAATGAATGAGCTTCAATAGCACAAGAACAAAGTCATAAACCACATTTTTCAGTGCCATTAGAAAAGTTTTTAGTGGGGTTTCTTGTGTGCCATAGTAACCTAATACCAGCACTGTGAGGACGCCACTGAAAACTCCTTGAATCACTTCTTCCATCTTATAAAAAGCATTTTATGGCACAATTGTAGTGTCACTGAAAACCTTTCAGTGGCACATGCAAAACGCAACAGAAGGAAACCATTTAAGGCGTTTCAGAACTACACCATAGAAGTTATCACTATCGCGACATACATTGGCGTTTCTGGTGGCACTCTATATGACCCACAAAGGACATTCAATGGCGCAATCTAAACACGACTAAAAACTGTCCATCTTGTAGTGCTAGCACAATGGAGAGACGACTATCATGGATGTAAGGGTTCAATCTGAACCACATTAAGTCGTTGTCCATTCTCTCTTTTCTTCGTGTTACTTTCTCTCTCCCTCTCTCTCTCTTTCTCTCCCTCTCTCTCTCTCTCTCCATAACAAAGGGAAGGCGGCTTTCTTTAGTTATGTTGAAGAGAATTTTCTTAAGCTAGTAAGGTGAAATGCTAAAAGAGAGCTAGAATCGGAAGGAGGCTTGGATCTTGGTATCACACAATAACCATTCTAAGCCCACACATTCAAATCACAGGCCATGCTCCAATGGAAAGAATAATAGTTTGTGCGCACAGAATTCTGACGGAGAGCTTTCAAGACTGATCAAAATGCCTTCCAACATTAGACTGATGCACCATGAAAGGAGGAGGATAAACAAAGTAACATGGGCCGGGGTAAGAAACGTTGGTGGGGCGGGGAGCGCGGCAAAAGAGAGAGAGAGAGAGAGAGAGAGAGAGAGAGAGAGAGAGAGAGAGAGAGAGAGAGAGAGGAAAACTTTTGATAGTTGAATTTTTTGACAGAAAAAGTTACCTTTTAGTACCATACAAAAGTTTCTCCACCATCTTTTGATGCCATGAGAGAAGGGACAATGACTAGAAAAACAAACTTCATTGTCATGGTGCTTTGGTACCCTTATTGAACTATGCACAACAATGGAGAGAGAAAGCATCAAACAAGCATAAGAAAATGTATAATACGGTTCGACCTTTGATAGGTCCACATCCAAGGGAGGAATCACTTGGACCAATATTGCATTCATATGAAGGAAAAGATCTGCAAGGAGCAATAATAGAGATACTTAGAAATCTCATTAGAGACCACAGGGAAGTGAGATGATAATAGGATGACAATTAATTGGCAACAGTTGCTATAATTACCAAAATCCTCAAAAAATGGCAACTATATCCAATAACCATATAATATCTATCAATGAAAGCTATAGTTTTTAAAAAATGAAAGGCACATTCGAATGGAATGCACACAAGGTTCTTCTTAACAGAAAAAGGGTGCAAGAAGATCTACTGATGTGAAACATTTGAAGATGCATGAGAGAGAGAGAGAGAGAGAGAGCCGATAAAATGGAAATATATAGCAAAATTTGAGGACAAGAAGTCCCCTAAGTACATAAGCAAACCGCATAAACGAAATATAAGAAGAGAATATACAAGTTAGTATCACAATAAAATGTAATAAGAGAGGTGGAGAAAGAGTGGACAGACGGAACAGCAGAGTCACCCAACAGACGAAAGACGACGCCGTAGCCGAATAGCAAAATGAACATCTCCCTGCATAAGGCGTGCCACAGACTCCGACGATGAGAAGGTGCTCCTAAATACCCTGTTGTTGCACTCTTCCCAAATGCGTCACCACGAAGAAATGAGCCACAACCTCCAAACACGACCCCAGGTAAAAGACAGGTGGGAAGAAGGACAAAAGAGGAAAAAAAGGCGAATGGATGGTGGGTTTGGGAGGTTGTTAACGAAGGAAGACCATGCAGAGGTAAGGAAACTATAGAAGAAAGGACAAGAGGTAAACAGGTGAACCCGATACTCAGCCGCGGCGAGACAGAGGGGACATTGGTTAGCTAAACTAATTCCAAGACGCTGTAGGTGGTCAAAAGTATTGATGTGACCAGCAAAGAGAAGCCAAACAAAAGCAACGGCACGAAGAAAGGGACCAGGGGACCAAAGAGACCGGGGTGGAAGCGACGCAATAGAATAACCAAAGAAGGCCAAGTAACAAGAAGAAAAAGTGAATTCACGAGAAGACGAAAGAGGCCAGGAAGGGGGGCGAGCGGTGGGAGGTCTGCAAGGCGGAGGAAAAGAGGAAGGGCAGAAAGCAGACCGCTCCAAAAGTGTGAAGGAGAGAGAGAGAGAGAGAGAGAGAGGTATGATCTATGTGCAACTTACACTACATCCTCAATGTCCTTACACTGATCATTGGTGCTTTTCTTTCATGTACAAAATTTAAGTGGACGCAATTGTGTAGGTTATGCGGAGATGAGTTGTGTGCACAGGGGTGTGCATGAACAAGTATACACCAACAGGAAAAAAGAAGGGGAGTTAGAAATGAACCAAGAATCTCGCAATTTAACGCGCAAAGCTGCCAAGGGCTTTTCCACTGTTGATCATACAAATGTGATAAGCAGCGTCCACACTGGACTAACGGAGGAAGCTAGATATATGTTGAGGCCCCAAATAACCAGAACACCCCTTTGTTTTAAAAGGAGACTCCCCTTGAGAGGAAAAATGAAGAGGGGAAAAAATTTTCATTTGGTTAAATGACCTAAATACCCTTTACTTTTTTTAAAACGATCATAAGAATCCCCCAAAAGGCCATGTTAGAGGACAAATATGTCATGTATTTATCGGGGTCCAAACAAGCAATATGAGCAGCAACCATTTCATTGGACATGCACTTTTTTTTTTTGTCGTTCTAAGAAGCAATTAATTTAAAAAAAAAGAAAAAAGAAAAATAGAGTTTCACACCTTGGACGTTGCCAAGGGGGCAGGGGCCATGGCCCCGAGTTTTTGAAAAATCAAAATTTTACTACCAAAATTTTTAAAAGTTCCAATTTGGCTCAAGTAAGGATTTTGACAATTTTATAGAGCTCCCCATTTGGGATAATCTTGGCTCCACCACTGTTTCACACAATCATATAAATCTTGGATCCCATGTCAATATCAAAATCGATCAAGTGAAGAAAAAATTACGGAAAACCTCACAGCACAGTTTTTGAAGGTCATCAGAAAGATGTAGGTGTCGAGGGGGAAAAAGAGAGGGCAATTTGGGTGCTACAGATATACTAATCTGGATAGTATCAATGTCACGTTAATGTCTACAATTTCATACTAATCTAGATAGTATCAATGTCACGTTAATGTCTACAATTTCATACTAATCTAGATAGTATCAATGTCACGTTAATGTCTACAATTTCTTCTTAATTCTATTATATGAAATTCAATGACGAGATGAAGAAGAGAAAGATGGAGTAATAAGTGTGGTGTCCCATGTCAATTAATCATACACACTAAACAATGAAAGAAGTGAGCTTCATAATTATATCAAAGATCTTCCCTCATGGCCAGGTAGGGAGAACTTTGTTTAATGGTTTCTCCCACTTAAAAGGGAGCAAATAGAGGAAATGCAACAGTATAAACTCTTTTATATATAAAGAAAATCTACGAAATTTTACATTGCAAACAAGTACAGATTCTCTCACAGACACCTTTATACAACTCTTGAACCATCTCTCCGCCTAAAAAGCTGAAAGGGTAGAAACTTATAAAGAAGGCAGAGAAAAGTTAAGAAATTAACAACGAACTATCTCGTTGGCCTTGAGGATCAACGCCTTCGTCAGGGTCTCTCTCATCACCTCCCCATCAACCACGCCACTGCTTCTGTCTCTCTCCCGATCCAGCACCTTTCCGTATGCTTCCATGCAGAAGGAGTCTTTGCAGAAAACTCTGGCGTACACCACCTCCACTCCCAGCGCTTCCAACCCTTCGAGAACGCAGAGCAGCAGCCCTTTCACCTTCTCGCAGCACATCACCCTCACTGCACACATCCCCCTCTCATATTTCTCCACTTTCACTACCTGATCACCATTAACACCCAGTAAACAAACACAATCATCACCATGATCACTATCTCAGACCATGAGAAAACAGAAGGAAAGAGAGAAAAAAACTAAGAAGGAACAGACAATAGGTGCTTGCTGAGCCGCCTCAGTATTGTGAAGAGAGTCGGTCTGAAGAGCTTCAATTTTGGACTTCAACTCCTGAATGTATTTGACGGCATCGGAGAAGATCGACGGCAGATCAACCTTAAAATCAATAATCAGACTTCAGGCTACGGATTATCATCATGAATTTCCAGTGAAAATAAGACTCTATACTAGATAGAGAGAGAGAGAGAGAGAGAGAGAGAGAGAGGAATTTTACCGACTTAGAATGAGTGAGGGATCGAAGGATTCTAAGATTTCTTTGTAAAACGAGTTTCCGACTTCTTCTCGATTTAACCATCTCTTCCTAGCTCTCTCTCTTTGTTGCTTCGAAGATTCGAACTCGTGTTGGGTTTTTATACAGTAAGAGAAACTAACCACCCCTGATCTTCTGGGGAATTACAGGAGTGCAACTACATTTTAATTTGGCGAAATAGCCCTTCTTGAACCATCGATTAGTTTCATCAGATTCCAGTCTGTTCAGAATAAATTCTTTTCATAATTGGTAAAGGACATTATTTCTGTTTCAATGAGAAGGAAAATCAGTTTTGGCTTCATTTGCTTCATAAGGTGGGAAAGGGACGAATCCAACAGTCGGTTCAGGTCTTAGAAAACACTTTTACGCGAGAAATGAAGATTGTGTATATAGTTTAGAAATGGTCACGGGCGATCACAGCATAACATCTATGATTGTTAGAAGCGTTCTGGAATTAATTTGCATTAAACTTTGGAAGACAATGTTCTATTAATGCACTTCATTAATTGGGATCAATATTTT